>NW_024470814.1:35000-335000 GCF_017639515.1 Carcharodon carcharias | reverse complement strand
CTCCTACCTGATAGGACCAGCCTCTGAGGAGCAGATCTCTCTGACTCTATCCATCTCCCCGCAATCTGTACTTTATATCGACAGGTGTAATATCCAGTCTTGCTTTGTAAACGAGGTACAGTGAGATAGATGACAGAATAATTATGCCTGTTTGTTACTTGAGGCAAATGAAGCCGATCTTCAGAATTAGCGTAGAAATAAAATGTCACGGGCGGGGGGTAAGAATTCGGCACAATGCAGCTGACGGTGACATTTTGCCCAGTCTCATTAGCAGGGCCTTAGAGTTCCAATAGACAGGTCGGTTTTAAGGGACGGTCTAAAATAAGTGCAAAACGAAATATTAAATAAAATCATCCACAATCATCGTGAATGAACTCTTGCTGAGATTGTGCAAATCTGGAAAACATGTGTTATATTTTCTTTCACCATTTTTCACTTCATTTTGTTTGCCTAATTATTTCAGTAAGACAGGGCATAAATTCTAACTAATAGTTATTCTAACTATTCTAATGAACTGTTATTTTACAGGCACAAGTACAAATTGTACCTTGATTCCATCTGTAATCTACCGACAGGACTAATGCTTTCAAAAGCAAGTCTTTAAAGATTGCCTCTGTTCGAAATTGATCCAAAGGGTTAGTCTCAAAATCCATTTCCTGTGAGCTTCTTAGAGAACAAAGTGCCACCTTGCTAAAGTCGATGCAAACATGGTTCTTGTTACCATATTTCGATTTATTCATTGCTTAGCAATTACCTGCTCACCGACGCTCAGTTTTGGCGCCGGCAGCGCCACAGATCTCATCACAGCTTTGCTTCAGGCACGGAGAAAGCACCTGAACACCAGAGGTGAGGTGAGAGTGACTCCCCTTGACATCAAGGCAGCATTTGACCGTGTGACATCAAGGAGTCCTACCAAAACTGGAGCCATTTCAAAACGGGTTTGGGAGAGGGCGGTGGGTGGTGGCGGGACTCTCTGCAGGTTGGAGTCATACCAAACACAAAAGGAAGATGATTGTGTTTTTTGGTGGTCAATCATCTCGGCTATATCTCTTCACTGCAGAAGTTCCTCAGGGCTGTGTCATCGGCCCAACCATCTCCAGCAGCTTCATCAATGACCTTCCTTCCATCATAAGGTCAGAAGTGGGGATGTTCGCACAATCTTCAGCACCATTCGTGACTCCTTAGATACTGAAGCAGTCCATGTCCAAATGCAGCAAAACCTGGACAATATCCAGGTTTGGGATGATAAATGTAAGTATAATTGGTGCCACACAACTGCCAAGCAATAACCATATCCAACAAGAGAGAATATAAAAATTGTCCATTGACATTCAAAAGTATGGCCATCGCTCAATCCCCCACTATTCAAAATTCAGGGGGTTACCATCGACTAGAAACTGAACTGGGCCAGCCATATAAATACTGTGGCTACAAGAGCAGGTCAGAGGCTGGGAATGCTTCTGCCAGTAACTAACCTCTTGACTCCCCAAACATGTCCATCATCGACAAGGCACATGTGAGGAGTGTGATGGAATACTCTCCACTTATCTGGATGAGTGCAACTCCAACAACACTCAAGAAGCTTGACACCAACCAGGACAAAGAGGCCCGCTTGATTGGCACCTCATCCAAAGACATTCAATCCCTCCACCGCTGACGCAAAGTAGCAGCAGTGTGTGTACCATCTACAAGATGCACTGCAGGAACTCAACAAGGCTCCTTCAACAGCATCTTCCAAATTTACATCCTCAACCATCTAGGAGGTCCAAAGCAGCAGTCACATGGGTACATCGCCACTGGAAGTTACTCTCCAAACCACCCACCATCCTGCTTTGGAAAATTATCGCCGTTCCTTCTCCATCACTGGGTCAACATCCTGTATTTCGCTCCCAAACAGCACTGTGGATGTACCTACATCACAGGGGCAAAATCCTGGAACTCCCTCCCTAACAGCGCTGTGGGTGTACCTACACCACAGGGACAAAGTCCTGGAACTCCCTCCCAAACAGCACTATGGGTGTACCTACACCACATGGACAAAATCCTGGAGCTCCCTCCATAACAGCACTGTGGGTCTACCTACACCACAGGGACAAAATCCTGGGACTACCTCCCTAACAGCACTGTGGGTGTACCTACACCACATGAACTGCAGCGGTTCAAGGAGCAGCTCATCACAAGCAACTCAAGGGCAATTGGGGATAAGCAATAAATGCTTGGCCAAGCCGGTGACACCCACATCTCATGATTGAAGCTAAAAAATAAAATGTTTGCTCTAATCCTAGCATCTTAAATGAAGTGGCCATAGAGATGATAGGGGCAATGGTTATGATCTTTGAAAAATTCTCAGATTCAGGAAGGGTCGCATTGCATTGCAAAATAACTGCTGGAACATGTTTAGCAAATAAAAGAGGGAGACAGAAAGGAGAAAACTACAGGCCAGCCAGCCTAACGTGTGTCATAGGGAGATTGCTAGTTACCGTTATTAAGGCACTTGTAGCAGAATATTTAGATGCTTATAATTTTGAACAAACAGCGTCATCATGGGTTTATGAATGATAATTCGTATTTAACATTTTATGTTTTAGCTTCAATCATGGGATGTGAGCGTCGCTGACTTGGCCAAGCATTTATTCCTCATCCCTAATTGCCCTTGAGATGCTGGTGATGAGCTGCCCCTTGAACCGGTGCAGTCCATGTGGTGTAGGTACACCCACAGCGCTGATAGGGAGGGAGTTCCAGGATTGGAGTTTCTCAAGAAGTAACAAGCAAGGCAGATTAAGGGGGACCTGTTTATGTGGTGATGTACATTTCCACAAGGCATTTGACAAGGTGTCACATGCAAGACTGCTATGCAAGATACGATTGCATGGTATGCGATTAACCTATTAGCATGGATGAAAAGACCATTTATCTAAGAGGGAGCAGAGAAGGGATGCATGAGAATTTTTGGGGCTGGAAAGCATTAACAAGTGGATTGCCACCGGTGTCAGTGCTGAGGTCCCTCCTATGTACAATGTACATCAATGATTTGGATGGAGTGACTGAATATATGGTATCAAAATTTTCTGATGACTCGAAGATTGGTAGGAAAGTAAGTTGTCAAGAGCAGGTCTGTAAAGAGATATAGCAGGTTAAGTGAGTGGGAATAAAATGGACAGATGGAGTATAACATTGAAAATTGTGAACTTGTCTACTTTGACAGGATGAATGGAAAAGAAATGGACCTTTAGGACCTCCTCCATCTGCAAAGTCTCGCCCACGGTTCTGCCCAGCAACACATACTCAGAAACAACCTGCTTACTGATGCTCGGTTTGGGATCCACCAGGGAAAGTCAGCTCCTCACCTTATTCCAGCCTTCGTCCAAACATTCAGAAAAGAGTTGAACGAAAGAGAGAGACTGCCATTGACATCAAAGCCACATCTGACCGAGTGTGACATCAAGTACCCCTAACAACATTAGAGTCAATGGGAATCAGCCACAGAAATCAAAGCAGAGTTGATGTCACAACCTGGTGAATCACGGTCCAATTGAATGGGGGATCAGGTTCGAAGGGCTGAATGGCCTACTCCAATCTCTTATGATCTTTTGTTCCTAAATATAATCATGTCAAACCTGTAGGTCGTGCTGATCATGGATATGAACAGTCATTGTTTTCCCCCTTGGCGTTACATTATATTGATAAGTAACATGAAAAATGACAATGTTGCATCTAAACTTAATTGAATTTGAGAGAATGGTTAGGGCACAAAAGAGCTAGAACCAGATTAGTGGTGGAACATGGGCCAACGATAGAAGATGAAGCAGTTGCAAAACAGAAGGAACGCGATGCACCCATGCCTAATGAATAACTGTATTCAGAAATGTAAATGAAGGGGAATTCATAAAAGGTGTTGACAAATATAAACAACTGATTAAATTAAACAGTATTCATGTTGAAACAAAAATTGTAAAGCAGAAATGACTTTCCAACAACAAAAAAATGATATTTTACCTGTGAATGGGGTGTTATTTTACAAAAAAACACACAGTAATAGTCACCCACCTGTTATAGTCAATGTCATACGATCACTTTGTTCAGAAGTCAGCAGTCGAACTGAAACGTTCGTGTTATAGCTGCACCTGTAATGTTCAATCCCCGGAGACACAGCTCGGTGATGTTAAACGTTGCCAAATATCTCCCCTTCACGTTTATGAGTGGTGTTGATGAAAATGAGTTGTTCACCTTGTACAGATAAAATGTCCTCTCCGAATCTTGAGGTGGAGCTTTGCAAATCAATAGCAACAATTCACCCCTTACAATTGTAGTGAAAATCTGATTCAACGAAATCTCTGGTGTTACTGGGAGATCTGGAAAAGAATGTAAATTTCAATATTGAAAAATAGTGAAATATTTTATTTAAGAATAGTTATCATTATATAATATAATAAGCCCCCTTTGATAAATAACGATTCAATTGGGTTCGAAGCAATTCAAGGAGCTAATGAAAGGTTAATATAGTTGAGATCCATACAGAATGAAGTTATGCTCCTGTTGCACAATGACTGGGCCCAGCACTCAACTGATTATATTATTGTCAGACAACAGCTCAATGCAATCCACTGGGCGATAGCAGCTGTTTTGAACAAAGAAGACTTAATTTACATGTGGCGACGCTAGGCATCGGAAATTCTGTGCAGAAACACAACGCGATGATGTCGGATTCACGTCACAGTGGTTCATCAGGGGAGCCACTACTAGCTAAGTGTGTACTCATTGCTTTGCTCCCAAGCTTTGGCTCCTGTCCTAGGCCTGCAATAGTGTTCCAAAGCAGTTCAATACAAGTTCAGGGAGTAGAACTTTATCATTAGACTGAGCTCTCTACTGAATAGAAATGATAATTTCTGCCTCCATTTTGTTTCATGCATTTGTATACTGTTATTTCCTTTTCTCTCTTAATTCCTTTTGAATTTGGCTGTTATATAGGGAAGCGACACCTCTCCTGGACATTTATATATTTACCTGTCCGCATACCACTCAATGACTTTTCACAGAATAGACAGAACTCTTTCAGCAGGGCGGATGCAATAAAATGGAACATAACCAACTGGTATTGATGTGCATTAAACTGAAGGAGAAGGGTGTTTGTCGGGAGTAATCTGTTAGATTTCTGTGGAAGCTATTTGTGTCCTTGACGATGTCCTTATGTAGAAAACGCAATTTTATCGTGTGGATACTACCCAGGATATCGGCATTCGGCAGGGGGAGATAAGCAAAGATTTTTGATCGCCCGGTTATGTCACCTGAAGGACGATAATGTCTGACGTGATATTAGGATACCGGTGTGAGCGTCCAAATGTTATTAGCTACGTGTGAAACTACTAACTTGGAGAAACGTATTGTTCCATACGCTTAAGAACGGGTCTCAGACATGCACAGCTACTTGAAGAACAGCAAGGAGAGCTTAACGAGACCACTAGAATTAAGGCACGGTATCCATCATGGCACCTACACATTCTACACAGAGAAATTAACTTTAAAACAATCAGCAAAGCGTTAAATGCACTGGTAAAGGTCAAAATAAGTACAATTAAATGAAATGGAATTTAGATTAAGACAACTGAAGAATTGAGAGGAGTAATACTCAGTAAGCACTGTATGATGGATAAAGGTGGACAGAGAACTGTTTGTTTTAAAATCCATGCATAATCTGTTGCTTTCATTTTATGTATTAATGTGCACAATATACATTAGAATTCGCTGCGGTCCTGGAAAGGGATTAGCTATATAATTCGGTGTGATAATTTATTGTTGTTCGTCCCTATCGAGAGGCCCCGAAACATTGACCAGTTTAGCAAGAATCAGTTATGAAGGCTCAGTAATGATATTTTCCCCTCAATCGTGGGAGTTGCAAGATTATTAGGTTACTGACAAGCATAATAATTGTTAAAATCTAACTTTGTTATGAGAAACTAACACCTAACATTGCAGTATACTAACGCTTGAGATTATTAGATATTCTTCGTTATCGAGGAGTAAAACGGGATGACTTAACAATGGGGCACAGTATAAAAAAAATGCCGCATTAGAGAGGATGTAAAAACATTGAGTCAAGTTATAAAGAGATTGCTCGCAGAGAAAGCACAAGGCCTTGAAGGCTGTCTGTGAAAAATTGTGTCTGAATATAATGTGGATATCTCTCTCTACCAGATAATTAACCACGGCATGGAAAGTCATCGAGATACCATTTTTGATCCAAAGGGAATTAGATATGTAGATATAAGGTTAGAAACAGCAACATAAACTATTCATCGTTAGACAGGAATAAACTTTTTATAACTTGACTCAGTTTCCATACAGCCTGTCTAATTTAGGACTTTTTCTATACTGTGCCCTCCTTCTAAGTTTTCCCATTTTACTCTCTATAACGAATATATTTAATAATCCCAAGTGTTTGTATCCTATAATGTTAGATGTTAATTTATAATAATAAAGTTAGATTGTAACCATTATTATGCTTGTCGGTAATTTAATAATCTTAGAACTCGCACGATTAGGAGGAAGATATCTTTACTGAGCCTTCAGAATTGATTCTAGCTAACCTTCTCAATGCTCAGGGGTCTATCCACTGGCATGCTCAACAATAAAATAACATACCCAGTTATATCCCTAATCCTTTTTTTCAGGAGCGCAGCTAATTATAATGTATTAGCGCGTAAATACATAAAATGAAAAGCAACAGATTATGCATGGATGTTGTAAAAATCCATTTCTCTGTCCACCTTTATCCCATGAATAATGCTTACTGAGTTTGACTGCTCCCTAGCTGAAGCTGACTAGGGTGAGGGGTGGGGTTAATTGTATAACAGCCAGATGCAGGGTACCTTCTGACTGTCATGCGCGTGACAGAGAGACAGACCCAAACACCACAAGCAGAACAAGTATGGCAAGAAACAAAGGCAGAGAGTGGGAGAGGGAGAGAGACTTGAAGGATAAAGCTCAAAGCTCCATTAGAGTTGTGCACTCTGCCGTCTAAAACTTGACACAGGTATGATGATGCGAGTTGAAGTATAAATCTGCCAAGGTTTATCGACATAGTTCACCTGAGAACTTAATAAACTTGTACATATTTTTTCTCAATAAAATGCAATCATGACGAACATTTCCTGCTAATTCTGTTCCTGCCTTAAAGGGCTGCAGGCCACCCAAGACTTTTCAGATGAGACTAATTGCGAAAGAGCTGCAGAGTTCTTCATGGTGGCTTTACCCAATTTGTCCCCTACAGAGATAGGCATAGAAAATAAGAGCAGGAGGAGGTCCTTCTAGCCAGGTCCGCCATGCAATATGATCAAGGATGATTCTCTATTTCAATGCCATACTCCAGCACTCTCCCCATACCCCTTGATGCCTTTAGAGTTTTGAAACCAACCACTTCCCTTCTTAAGTACATTCAGTGACTTGGTATGCATAGCCTTCCGTAGTGGATAATTCCACAGGTTCACCAGCGCCTGAGTGATAAAGTTTCTCCTCTTGTCAGTCCTAAATGACCTAGCGCATATCCTGGGGCTGTTCAGTCAGGACTGCGAGTCCTGAGGCTGTGACCCCTTTTTATAAAGCCCCAACCAGAGCGAACATCATCCCTACACCCAGTCTGTCCAGCTATACTTTCAAGCAGATCCCCTCTCATTTTTCTAAACTCCAGTAAACACAGGCCTAGTCGGCCCAATCTCTCCTCATAAGACAATACTGCCATCCCAGGAATCAGTCTGCTGAACCTTCGCTGCACTCCCTACATGTCAGGTATCTCCTTTCTTAGGCAAGGAGACGAAATTGCACACAATACTCCAGCTGTGGTCTCACCAAGAACCTATACAGCTGCAGTAAGACATCCTTGCTCCTTACTCTTTTAATGTCCTCTCACAATGAAGCCTAAACCACCATTTGTCTTTGTAACTGCTTGCTGCAGCTGCATGCTTGCTTTCAGTGATTGGTGTATACGGACACCCAGGTCTCTTTGCACATCAACAAAGAACATACAGCCCATGATCCTTCATCTAATAACGTACCAGTTTATATGCTGAGAGATAAGGGGCATTGATTGGAAAATGCAAGCTATGGAACTCCTCACCTCTTTCACGAAATGTAATGATCTGTTCCCTCTGTTAACACCGGTTGTTGAGTCCTCAAAAAGCGTTACATGTCAGTGCAAGTTCTTCCATCAAGAGCGGTTATATGGTTTGAGGGCGAATAGGTCTTTGTCTACTTTCAGGGGCGATGTTATTTATTTTATGTTTGTCCATGGAATGAAGGTACGGCTGGCTAGGTCAGCACTCATTGCCCACCCCAAATTGCCCTTGTTCGGAGGGCACCTATGATTCAATCACATTGTTGTGGGTCTGGAGTCACAAGTAGGCCAGACCAGGTGAGGATGGCAGCTATCACCCCTTAAAGGATATCAGTGAACGAGTTGTTTATTTTTAAAGAGATAAAAACAAAAAAATCTGCGGATGCTGTAAATACAAAACAAAAGCAGAATTACCTGGCAAAACTCAGCAGGTCAGGCAGCATCGGCGGAGAAGAAAAGAGTTGACGTTTCGAGTCCTCATGACCCTTCCACAGAACTTTGTGAATATTCACTCAGTTCTGTGGAAGGGTCATGAGGACTCGCAACGTCATCTTTTTTTTTTTCTCCGCCGATGCTGCCAGACCTGCTGAGTTTTTCCAGGTAATTCTGTTTGTGTTTTTTTTTGATGATGATGGTTTGATTAGAAAACTCTCAATGCCAGATTTTTTTTTATAAAAACTCAATTCAAATGTCACCAAATGCTGTGGTGGGACCCAAATCCTAGAACACGATCACTGTGTTAAGAGCACTATGCCCCTGCCTCCTCCCTAAACGTCAGTAACCTAATTTCAAAATGTTGTTCAACTCACCTATTACCGCGACGTGCACAGTTGTACTCTTTTCGGAGTCTATGAGGCGCCCTCCTATGGTTGTTTGGTAAACACACCAGTAATCTCCCGTCCTCTTGGCTACAATTGGGAAAGAAGAAAATTTGTATCCAGCGGCCTTGCTCCTCTGAGCAACAGGATAACCATCGTTGCCTTGGTACAGATGGAACTGACTGTTTGCACCGTGACCTCCAGCCTGGCAGGTTACGTTGATCGTTTCCCCTCTCAGGTAAACGCTTTCAGCCTCATTTAAACGGCTTTGGTGGACGATCTGGTTTAACGAGACGGGAATAAAATCGGGTTTAAATGTCATTGAAAACAAGCAATTGAAAGTGCTAGCAATTGATTCGCGGTTTCGAATTGAATCTTAGGCAGAAAATCTTTCAGTTACCAATTACAGTCACGGAGACCTTGTCACTCTGTACCGAAGATTTCCATTGGTCGTAAACACTTATCCAGCAGACACAGGTGTAACCGGCGGAAATCTTTTGCTGTATTTGGAATGTGGCGAAATGGCTCTTCCCTTCCTCGTACTGACCGGACATTTCCGTTCCGTCAAAATACAAAGAAAATCCATAAACGGAAGATTGAAAATCGACGCTGCAAGTAATGTTAAGGAATTCAACTTTCACAAATACATTTTCGGATTGATAGAGATTTTCGGCTTCCGCGGGTGGTCTGTCAGGAATTAAAATTAAAAATGAGTCTCGAACAATGGAACCATAGGAAAATTACATCACAGAAGGAGGCCATTCGGCCCACTTTGTCTATGCCAGCCCGAGAACACCCAGGTGCCCTTTCCTATCCCACATTCCTGCAACGGCCCATAGCGCTGCAGCTAACAGCACTTAAGCTGCAGATCCAGGTACTTTTAAAAAGGGTTTAGAATTTATGCCTCTACCACCAACTTGGGAAGCGAATTCCAGACCAATATTGAGAGGAATTTACACTTTTCGACTGAAATCTCAACTTCAATCTGTAGAAAATCCATTCAATGTTAATATTGATTAAGAATGAGCACCACCTCCTTACTTATCACAGTAACAACGATCCGTTGACTCTGCTCTGAGTTCAGCCACTTTCCTGATACTCGATTTCACAGCTGCATGTGTAATATGCAGAAGCTGCTGGTGGGAATGTAAAGTTTGCGATGTGGTAATGGGCGTCACTCTGAACTGTTTTATTGGTCATCCCTCCGCCGTTCCTATGCAAGCACAGCAGGGCGCATGAATACTTAGAATTTACAGCACAGGTGAACTTGGCCAGTTGTCCGTTAACCAACACCGGGAAACGGTTGTTCAACGCAATTGTCGGAATTTTCGGGCGATCTGTGAAAAGCGCACGGAAAATAGCGTTGAACAATGGACAGACAATTTAGTCAATGCAAACTAATCAGCATGGTGTTCATGTTCAATCACTTCACTGTGTACTCTTAGTTATTTCATTGGGACATATGAAGCCAGAAGGACAGGCAAAATTGGAAAATAATGTGGTTATAGTTGAATTAAAAAGAGAAAAATGCAGATGCAAATATCTGGAAAAAATCCCTCAGTTGCTCACAGTGTAGAGAACAGTCTTTTAAATAAAGGACTGGAGATATAAACTCTCTGGAATCATTCACGGGAAAAATAGATCTTTAAATAATACTGTTCAAAATATAATCCTTATATTGAGTTACTGCCAAGCATTTAACTCCGATGTTCAGACTTAAAATAAACAGTTATTTTAAAATTGCATTCTAAACGAGAGTGAAGATGGACCGAATAATAATAAAAAAAATGTTTATATTCTGAACTGTGATAAGTTTTCGCTAATTATGACGTTAAAATATGACTCACTGTGTCTTTGCATTGAAGGCCTAAGGCGTCTGAAAACACATGCCGTTGAGCTGGAGCATCCTGCAGTGAATCATGGGGATTTTCTGGCCCGGTAGTGAGGCTGGCAGTGCTTGGGTGGGTGGGAGGCCGGGTAAGTGGTGCTGGATATTACTTATCTACATGCAGGTGCGAAAGATGCGTTCCATATGAGGTGCAGCAAGTTCGAGGGAGGTTTGGGATAACCATTGGAGCGCCTGGAATTAATGTGCCAATTGAAGTTCAAGTTGATGGTTTAAAAAAAAACAAGGACAATATAAAGGAAACTTAGAAAAGCAAAGGGAAAAATAAAGTATTGCCGATAACCGATACATGTCGAATCTTTTCGGATTGCACTCATCAGGACACGTCGTAAGAATATCAAGGTAAGGCGGAAACAACAATTTACACGCTGTCTGAAGAGAGTGTTGATAAGTTGGCAAGCGTAGTTGCCATGGAGAATGCACCAGCGATGATGGCTGACAATTTACTGCCAAAAATTGCTGAGTATTTAAACCAGGCAGCTTGTTCCTGATTGGCCAAGGCATTGTCCAGATCAATAAGCCGGCGAATGTCTGTCACATGTTTTCCTTAGCGGAAACAGGGGCAATATGTGTACATGTCCTCTCCGTCTGCAAATATCAGGGCCCCGAGTATTAATGTATCTAGATTCCAGTACACACAATCGTGCCACAATGCCAACCAGACTGAAAATCGTCAATTGACTTTGAGTCCACCTCAGATTTCCCTGGAAGGGCAAGATATCTCAAAAACGCGAGCAACAGGTGAAGCTCGCCATTCCACTCTGCTACTATGCAGTAACAACACGAGTGGTATTCGCCACTAATAGGATGCTGCTGTCAGGCCAAAGTGACGTTTTGCCTTTGACAAGGAAAGCGTAAACATTGTCAAGGAGGACTCATTGAGCTTCCGCCCCAAGTTTTATTTTCTAAACCATGAAGATCAATTGAACAATCATTCCAAACTCAACCCTTCTTAGCAGGCAATGGGCATACTGCTGAGGCAGTGAAAGTTTATTTTTAAAATCTCAAATATTCCGGTAATAATCAGCATCATCTGAAATTTTGATAGTTAAATATTTATTAAGGGCAATAGCTCGCTTTGTAAAAAGAAAAGTGTGGTCATAACCTCCAACAGAGCTTAAATTCAAACAAAACCCAAATATGATGACTCAGCGTTTCGGCTACTCCTAGCGCAAAGGTTACGTGGATCGAGTAGGGAGTTCTGTTTGAACACAAACGTGGGTCACATCACAGCATTGGCTATCTAATCAACAGCCAAGCTGAAGCAGAATTTTGATTTTCAATTTAATTATTCAGAGTGAATTTATTGCACGCTATACAGACTGTCCAGTATTGGGAGGCTAAGGCAAGGTAGGGAATTACGATTCACTCCAATATCATTTTGCGCTGGGGACCTGTTCACACTGTAAAGGTGGACGGCATGGCGTGGCTGTATAACACGGTTCAATGTATCTCAAAACCACAGTGATATCGGTGCTTTGTTTGGTTGCCAGATCAGAAGTTGCTTATCACCAAAATAACACTACGGTTTTCATTATTCCAAATATAATTACGATTAATAATGAACGATTCCCCTTTTAGTAGCTTTATAACAAATAGCTGGGAAAACGTTATAATAAATCAATATTAATGAAGCAATAACAACAAAACAATCACGACTTCATTGTGCAGATAGCATCTTCCATAAATAATCGTTCATGCCATTGGCCGAGACAAACAACTATGGGTTAAATTCAATGCCAAGAATTTGGCAACAGGGGATCTGTGAAAAGACATCGGCCTGATGAACAGCACTGTTACTGACCTTTGCAAAGAACAAAACAGCCCCCAAGCAGCAGCACTAAAATGAATGGGGAAAAAACGGAGCTATATTAACGTCAAAAATAACAACTCCAAAAATAGCAATAACAGCAATTTTCATAACATGCAGCACCCTTGAGAAACTACATTTCACAAAACACTAATGAAATATAGTTGTCATGAAGCCGTTGATGTATATAATATTATTGGAAACGATTTTTCTTTTAAGATCGAGGTTTACTCTGTGCATGTGTCTTAATTGGGTTAAAGCCAGCTAGTCTGGGTGTTTTGGTGTGTAATAGTTTTGATACGTAAGAGAGATAGCGTGTATTTGCATGTTCTCAATTGAGCATTCTAGATGTGGGGTGACAATTGTTACTGATATAACAGATACCAAGCCATGTGCCTATATTAGTAATAAAATCGGTTCTTTGAAAGGGGCTTTATTGTTAGAGAGGTTTAGTTCAGGGGTTGCTGATACAATGATAATTAACATTCAATGGGGAGCGGTTGGTATAACTTCAGTAGTTTTCGGGCTTGCAGAGCAGAGGCAATGTAAGATCATAAGGCAGCTGCAAGCCTCCAACTATCTCCACAGGAGCCAAAGTGAAAGGAACCTCATTTAGAATCCGTAAGGTGGAAATGCTTTGCCCTGTGTTTGGTTAAGTCTATGGGTGGCTGTTGCCTTAATGTAGTTTAGTTTGGGAATTTGTTATACGTTATGACAGTAGTATTTTGAAGACGTGTGTGTATATATTTTAACCCGTGTAAATTAATAAAATGTTTCTTTTATTTCAATTTGAATCCTCCAGATCTAATGGTCTGATTCATGACTGTAGAGTCTCATCTCAAACATATCATTTAACATGATAGGTTATGACAGTTCTTTCAAGATTTCCTGTGGGATTTTTAAATAGCTCCGCTTTACCAACTGCATCGGTCATAACATAGTAAGAACTCTATTTCCAATACAAAACAACAAAATGATCATTAACATTAAGAAACTCCGTGTATGTTCATGAAGGTAAATCACCAGAACCATCTGAGAAATGGTGAAACAACTGCTCAACACCAGGGATTATCTGTTTGATATCACACCCCCGAATGCCAACAATTCACTGGAAGATAATTTTGAAGTACTTACACAAGAAGAGAACATTTCTCCTCGAATCCATTTGGTGTAAGTGTGTGCTGGAAAGATTTACAAGAATGAAAAAAAAACAATGGTTTGTTTCCAATTAGTGTATAAAAAATCAACATATTTTATTTGTGCTTGGCGGTGCTGAAGCTAGCATTTATTGTTTTCGTTCAGAGCGTCCCACAGTGATCTTGCAGTCAAGTAAGCGCAGCCGGTTGCCTTGCCTGAAAGGCATTAGTGAACCAGTTGCATTTTTACAATAATCGCTTTGTGGTTCGCATTAGACGTTCAATTTTCATTGGGTTCAAAATTCATGCGATGGTGGGACTCGAGCCCGCTTACCGCAGAGCATTGCACTTGCTCGCTGGCATACCGACTTTAGCAACAACACCTCTATCTCACGTTTTCCGCTGCAATAAATGCGGCAATTCGTGCACAAAACGAGAGCTGGAGGGGCATTTTGAAGGGAGGTGGGATCATATTTGAAGAACTGTTACCGTGAATGCATGATTTCAGCAATGTGGGAAGAAACTATTGATCCGGCTGTTGTAACAAGATTGGACATTAGAAGGGGAAATTTGATAGATGCATGCGCAGTTAAGGTTAGGTAGGAAGAAAGAAGTTGCATTAGCATGAATTTTGATGTCTAGTGAGCAGAGATTTTTTGGAAAACTGGTCAGGGAGAATATGAAACTTAACATCAAACGTATACATATTTAGAGACATTGCTTCTACGTCTTTGGCGAAGAAAAATATATTAGCTTTGAAAGAAGAGACAGACAAAAGGTATACAATGAAAAAAATAAAGCACGGTTACGGTGTAAGTGCTGGGAAACGGGCCGAATTGGATATGCCTTCAGGAATACGAGAGCAGGATGACCTCCGCTTCTGCGGTTAGATTTTTCGCACATGTGGAACGTAGCAAATGTAACAATGTCACAGATTCCGAAAATGCTCCGAAGAAGAGGGATAGTGACTCTATACGTTAACATTATCTTTTCTCTCCACAGATGCTGTTAGAACTGCTGGATTTTCGCACGACATCCTCTTTTTGCATTGGATTGATGTTGGGCTTTTCAACAGTGTTTTTCACAAGCCCATGCCTGCACAGAGTGCTTTGCAATCAATAAAATACACACACATATATATAAATGCTATCCTTATTGTAATGTAAGCGAAACGCAGCAAAATCCGGTACAGCCAGCTCTGACAAACAACAACATGAAGTTGACAAGCAAACTTATTTCAGTAATGGTGATTGAGGGAAAATGTTCGACCTGAACATGACAGGTTTCTCTTGCAATGGGATGTTCACATTCACCTGAGGCGGCAGACCAGGAATGTCCTGGTATGATATTAATCAGATTAATGATTCATTAAAATAACATTAATTATAAATCAATTAGATTAAAGTGTTTGACTACATTTCTGTCACGATAAAAATAAAAGAACAAATGAATTATTATTAAAGAGGCAATTACATTTTCTACATTTACCTCAGAAAAAAAGAAAGACCCTTTATTGATGTTGGATCACAGTAAATGCAAGCTTCAAACATATGAACAATTTACTCACTCGTTATTGACTGCCGTCAAGTCTTGCTTTCATCGAATGTTTGGCGAATTTTTTAAACGGAGTGTTTTTGCACAAAAATAAAAACAAGACATCAGTGAACAGGAAGTCAACACTCAGATGAGGTTAACTAAAATAGTCGCCTATGTGACGACTGAAACGCCCATCAACAGATCAGCACAGTGAACTACCAAGAATTGCAAAAGCAATGGGCTTCAATGTGCATTAGTAGAGATGCAAGTTAAGGGTTTATAGAGCACTTTCATGTTATTCGTCTCCTTGATATATCATGTGTCCTGTCTGTATTTGTTTGTGTGTCTGTGTGTGTCTGTGTCTGTGTGTGTGTGTTTGAATGATTGTGCGCGTTTATTTCAGTGATTGTGTGTGTGTACGTGTTTGAGTTTGAATGATTGTTCGTCTGTTTGTTTGAGTGTTTGTGTGTGTGTGTATACGTGTGTGTGGATGACTTCATGAACTTCTGTGTGGGCGTGTGTCTGTTTGGATTGAGACACTGCTACTTTGCCATCGACACAGTCTATTTTTAGAAAGCAGAGCATGAACAGCTGTTTCTTACCGTATTTTAAACACAGTTGAAGACGATTTTGCTTTTAAAATTTGCAATGTTGTAGAGGCAAATGTTTGGCCGAAGCTTAAAATTGTTTCCAGTCAGTTATCATTTCTAGCACATTGCTGGGGTTGAAGTGACGGCGAATCCCGCCAAATACTTTCAAAAAGATAATGGTTCGAGGAACGTACTCTTATGTTAAAGCTGTTCATAGAATCTCACAGAACAGAAGGAGGTGTGGTTCTGAGGCCAATTTCAAAGCCATAACATTGCCCGCGTAACCTTGCGAGTAGCCCTTTGAAACACCCTGAATAAAGGGCCCGTGTGATCTAATTCCACACGTTTGCATTTTAAGAGCGCTCTGTAAATCCAAAACCTCCTCATTTCTCTTTTGGCTGTTTATCCGATTAACTCTGGCAACGCCCAAAAGAGCACTTTGCATTGGACCGACATGAATGGAGCCGATGCGATCACTTGGAACTGTAGGACAGTGGGATGTTGTTGGAGAAGGATTATGTGGTCATATATGACAAGCGTTGCTGACGGCTCGTAGAGTCTTGGCGTTGGGCTGGGGGAGGGGGAGAAGGCGTGAAGGGCGGGGCAGGTTGGGATCGTTTGGCGCTGTCACAGTCACAGAGGATACGGTTTGTGTCTCTGATCAAAGCCTTTTCGGTGCACAGCCTGGGGTAGACACCCGAATGTAGGGATTGAAACATGGAGTTAAAAGCCAACCACTGCGGATGTTGGAAATCTGAAACAAGAACAGACAATTCTGGAAACAGGCTCAGCAGGTCTAGCAGTATCTGTGGAGAGAGGAACAGAGTTGACTTTCCGGGTCCGGATGACCCTTACCCAGAGGTGAATACACGTGGAAATGTGATGAAATTTATACTGTTGAAGGTAGTGGGGCAGGTGGAGCTGGATAGAAGGTCAGCGATGGGTGGGGGCAAAGGAGGGATTGACAAAGATGTCATGAACTAAAGGACAAAGGGAATGTTAATGCTAGAGCTTAGTGCTGAAACAGGAGCTAATATTGGCGGAAGGACAATTAAACACAATGTGATTATAGAAGAACTAGGGTAGCTTTGTCTGAAAGAACAACATGGACAAGTACAGATGGCCTTGCAGGGAATGGGATGGTGGCAGTGGTGGGGAAAAAAAAAAAAACATTGAAAATGGGATAGAAGGAAGGTGCAGAAAGGGTAATTAAACCACGGGATAAATGAATACAAATCAAATAAAAATGGATAGAATATAAAAATGAATATAGAAAAAAAACGGATTTGAAAATTGAGTGAGGATGGAGGAAAGAGTTCATGATCTGAAGCTGTTGAACACAATTTTAAGTCCAGAAGGCTGTATAGTGCCTAGTCAGAAGATGAGATGCTGTTCCTCCAGTTTGCGTTGAGCTTCACTGGACGGCCAAGGACGGACATGTGGGCATGAGAGTAATGTGGTGTGTTGAAATGGCCAGCAACAGGAAGGTCTGTGTCATGCTTGCGGACAGACCAGAGGAGGCCTGCAAAGTGGTCAACCAGTCTGTGTTTGCTCTCCCGGGTGTAGCAGAGACCACATTAGGAACAACTGATGCAGTAGATCAAAGGAGACTCGGATCTTAAATCTAATTTATTGCATTTTTTAATTAATTGCATCTAATTATTCATGGGTGGCCATGGTATATTTGAACCCATGTCTCATGAGTAATGGTACAGGCCTCTGGATTACAAGTATAGTGATGTCACAAAAACGCCATGCAGTGTGTTGGCTGCATTCTAACAATAACCTGCTTTATGTTTCGAGAAATCAATATGGCCTGTCATTCATTTGACAGGAAGATATAATAATTTTCATAATGTTATTTGGAATTTATTGTAATGTAGAGCAAGTATGCGGTCTGTGTCATTGTATGTGCGTGTGTCTGTGTGTGAGGAACATAATGGAATTAGAAAGAGCTGGTGTGAAGGCTTTGATATAAGAAGTGAAGCTACATTTGAAATGCTAAATAGGCCAACATGGTTGAAGTTTTAGAATATGAGGTGCAAAGGGATCATTTGCATTTTTAAACCACAGTATCTTGAACTTCGAAATAGATAGTGAAATGTCTCACTTAACCAGGAGAAATTAAGAAACACCGTGTTTATTTATTCTCCAAAGATTACTGGCAAAATTGGTCCTTCAATAGGTTTTTATTAATGGAAAATAAAGTCCAAGGACATATTGAAACAATGGGAGTTTGCATTCAAAGGTGAAAACATATATAAAGGAGAGATCGCTGTGTGTAAGGGCAGGAATTATAAGATCTAACAACTGTGTAACAAGCCTCCAGCCTCTAATCCTCAAGTTGTGTTCTACACGAACTGAACTGAAGCAAACTCCATTTGAATTTGACTATTCAAAGTATCATGTTACGTTGCCTGGGTCTTTAAAATTAATGTGTTTTACTGTTGAAGTAATGACAGTGTAATTGGGGGTTAGTTTAATTAGGGGAGAAAGGGATAAAATGCAGTAATTTGTAGACCTATGTATGTGCTTCGAATTGTATCTTTTATTGATAAATGTTTAATTTAATTTTGTAAAAACCCTCTAAGTTTCGGTGGACTAATTATTACTGAACTCAAGGCACACACCTCAAAATAATAGCACAAATTTCAAAATAGTTGTGGCAGTTTCTTTCAAGTTTCTATATTGTATTTGAGTATCTTAGCATTTACCATGAGCTGTGCCATAACACTTAGTTAATCAACATTATCATCACATGTAACAAGGGGAAAATATTTAAAAGTCCAACAAATGGCGTTTACACCTGAGAGAACGAGTGCTTGAAGCATAATCACTTTGATGTTTTTAGCTTTCTGTTCAGGTGTGGGAAGGAAATTTTCCCATCACGTAGGGAAATTTGGGAGCAAAGGAATAAGAATAACTTTTAGAAAAAAAATCCTTTATTTTCAGGTTTTATTGCTATAATATGTAGATAACAGTATAAATGACAGGCATTGGTAAGACACAACTAAAAATGAGCAATCTCCAGCCATATTTAACTTGTCTGCTTCATTGTTTTTATCATGCTTCTGTGGTCCGTTAGGTTAGGTTAGATTTTGGTACGGTAAACATATAGATTCAGGGTCGAAAATAAAGAAGCTATATATTTGAGATGATCAAAACATTTGACGATCTCGACAGAGGGAAAACCAATCCAACGGCTGAAACAATATAATGAATCACTTCGCCACACAGAACAGGTGGTGAATTACGGAGCAGTTAGCAGTCACAGGGCGCTGAGGTGACAAAAGGGACGCTGTGTGAATTTCACTTCGCCTGGTTGGTTTCAGTTTTGGAATTTCATATTAATGCGACACTCTGCTTCTGGGTTCAGGTGCCAGTATTCATTCCCAAGCTGTGAACAACAATGAATACCATACATTGAGGCTCAGCAGTGGCACCCAACATAAATGGGTAACAGGATTTCCTGATTAAGTGTGCGATTAATTATGTAGCTCAGTAAAAAACTGGCTTAACTTTGCTGCTTTGGATGCTGTCGTTATTTTACGCTGGAATAGGGAGGTTATTCCGCTCTCTTTAAAGGCTTGTGTGGCTCTGAATGTGAAAGTGTTAGATTGGCCGAGTAGAGCGTGCAATCAAACTGCAAGTAAATAGAAAATATGTTATTTGTGAAGAAATATATTTGTTTTCTTATCCAACCCATTGTATTAAAGGCTTCGAGCTGTAAATTGAGCCGCAATACATGGTGGTAAGTTTATACGATCTCTTTCAAGAGTATTAGCCTTGAATCTTGCCTGGACTATATAATTTGGTTTAATTAGAAGTTGTTC
Source organism: Carcharodon carcharias (assembly GCF_017639515.1). NCBI lineage: Eukaryota > Metazoa > Chordata > Chondrichthyes > Lamniformes > Lamnidae > Carcharodon > Carcharodon carcharias. Next base: position 315,264 of record NW_024470814.1, on the reverse strand, counting down.
CTTGAGCAAAATTCGCTCCCTCTGTATGGTAGCCATTCAAATGTTATTTTAATATTTACCGTCATGTCTGACATTTTCAATTTCAAGCACCATTTTTAAAAAATCAAACCAATACTGCCAGCAACAATGGAAATCATGCCCCCCTTTAACACCATGTTTTAGTATTTCTTATAGTCTAAATAGAGAATAGAACTGAGGGGAACTAAAACAGGGATCTGAACAGGAGCCACGTAGCCATCTGATGAGAGAAGGTTTTATTCCAGATTTCTTGTCATATTGCAACTTGCTTACACTTATTTAAGGATTTGTTGTGCGGATTTCCAGACCGTTAATTGGCTCAACATTTATCCAGGGAGATACCAGTGTTACTGTTAACACGTGACGAGGATTGTTCTCTTTAATCAGGCTGCCCACTTGAATTTGTGTAGTAATCGTCTGTGCTATTTCATCATTAGTTGCCATGCAACCGTTCTGCTAGAGAGCTGTTAACCGTCCCACCCCACCTCCCCCAACACTTTGTTGCTCATAAAGCCATTGTCTACCAACTAGAAGATATTTTTTGAAAGATAAGCTTCGAAATCAAATGATATTTCTTTCAATATATTTTCATCAGATGTGGGCACTACTGGAAAGTGCCTGTCCCCATACATCGATTGTCTTCGATAGCAGGTAGCAGTCAGCCACATTGCTCTGGCGCTGATGTGACATGAGGCAGATTCCTTTTCTCAACAAAATGCTAGGAGAAATTCATGGTTACCATTACTAAGGTGCCACTCCATATTTATGTTGCATAACTTACATTTAAACCATATAAGCTGCTATGTGAATCCTTCCCGCCAGAGCATAAACTGATACTCCAGTGATATCACCAATAAACTACCATCGACCCTTACAGATCAATGGGCATGAATGTATAATAATTTTCAAGATATTTTTTTTTCTGATTTATCGTAAAATAGGTTTATGGGGGTAAGTATAGTTGGGTCCATCTTTGTGTGACTTTTAGATAGATGAAGGGAGTTTTGGATTTCAAGGGGATTTTAGTCAATTTACAGATAGCCAGATAAACAAGGTTAAGGAATGTGTTTATTTTTCCTAACGGTTAATGGCAAAATTTGCACCATGGAATGTTTACATTATGAGGATGATAAAGTTTCAAAGAATTGTGAAACAATAACATTTACATATCAAAAAGAGAGAAACGTATATAAAGGAGAATGAAAGGCTTTGTGGGAGGAGAAGACCTTGTAAGGTCTAAAAGTAGAGTATGAAATAGCCTTAATGAAGCCCATGGTATTTGTTCATAAGTCTGTTGTCGACTGGATTTGAAGCTGCAGAATAGCCATTTGGAATTCCACTCTCCAGGGTACTATGTTAATTGCTGGATCTATTTAAATTCTAAAATCTATCTTTGGACCATTGCCTTAAAGGGAGTGCAACTGGGGGTCAGATTGATGAGGAATTTTAACGGTTATTATAATAGTAAGTAATTTATAGTCCTATGAATGTGCTCGAAATCTTTTATTCGTTTAAATAAATAATATAATTTAATTTTTAAAAAGCTGTAAAAGCCTCGGTGGCCCAAATACTTCTGAATTCAGTGCACGCAACTCGCAATAAATATAAATTGCAAAACCGTTGTAATAGAGAAACCACGTTTCTCTGGATTTGGTCTGCCTGCACACGTCATCAGTCGCGTCATCACACAAACGTTTCTTTGCTGAATGAAATGAAAGTGAGACCTTGAAGCAGAAGTTGATGGTGATGATGACGATGGTGATGACGATATTACTGCTGTTAATGATAATAATGATGCTGCTGAAGATGATAATGAATATAATGGAGGTCGTATTACGCAATAAATATTTGGATATTTCAAAAGAAAGATAAGGATCTGGACGACTGGGATCAGCAGATTAGACTGTGTGCGGCAAATTAGAATATTTAATATTAGGCAACTTCAACTGATCCGATAAATAGTAGATACGGCCTCTGTGTGTTATGTAGCGCCTAACTAGATCACTACCTAAGCTAGTGTTGCGCTTTTAGTTCAAGTCCCTGACACATTCTTTCTGAATTGTCATTTCTCCATTTGGCGATTGGACCATTGACTAAGGGAAGAATGCCCTACCTTTTTGTCCATGGCTTTGCTGAGCTACCCTAATTGTCTCTGTGTCAACTTGTCTCTGATAAAGCTCCAGCGAAGGCCCCTCAGGACGTCGTGTTATCTTACATTTTCAAAATAAACACATTTTCTTGTTGATACTATCGTTCTGGGGAATATACGCGTCTGATGTTATTATGGAGAACTGGAAACATACTTTGCTGTTGCGTTAGACTTATTTAGGACTGATTGTAATTTTCAACATATACCTACCGTAATGAATTAGAAGCTGTTAACTAAAGATACGTTTTTATTTTATTAGCAGCTTTTTAAAAATGCAAAATAAGTTTTGTAATGGATGGCCTTAGCATTTGATTCAAAACTCTCCCCTGTTAGTAATCAAAAACTCTCCGCAACATTTTCCAGTGTAGCGCTGTTTTATAAACGAATATAGCATTGTTGTTAGTGGAGGAGGCGACACCAATTACAAAGATTCATCATGTGCAGGAAGCAATTAGTAAACAAATGTTCCCCAGCCAATTCTTGCATGTGAGTGACATTTTTTAACATCTTGGTACAAAGTCAAAACTGGTTACTTGATATTAAAGGCATTCGATTTTAATTTCGGTCCATTGCAAATCCACAGCTCATAACTAATGACCGATTATTGCCTCTATTCTATATAAGGATAATATTATCAATGTTAACATTTTACATGTTAAGATATCAGTAATACTAATTCGGGATGCAAGTAAAGCGGATCGAGTAGATTAACCGATGAAAAAACATCCATAGAAACAGCACAAGCATTCTTTTGGTTCTCCCACATGACTTGTAGCTTTTACTGTGAATCATAAAAAAACTTAATCATTTACAATTTGATGCTCAATTATTATTATCATCATCATTATTATCATTATCATAATTATTCTCATTATTATCACTATTGTTGTTATTAATACTATTATCAATATTATTATTAATATCATTATCGTTATTTTTACTAGTGTTGTTATTAATACTATCACAATTAACATCGTTTTTATCATTATCATTATTTTTAGTATTATTCACCACTAACAGGATGCTGCTGTCAAGCCAAAAAATACGTTCTGCCTACCACATGAGTAATGGGGCATATGAATGATTGTGCCAGTGTAATGATTGGTATGTTGGCCATTCCTCCCAAAACAACTGGTGGATCGTATCAAGCACATGTCTTTTCAGCTGTTTGTAACAGGCAAATTACTGACCATACCCACCCAGCCCCCTTTTCTCCCCGCAAAACTCAAACCACTGTGATCAACATTAGAAGCGATTGCACGATTGTACAACATTTCCCAAACAAACCTGCTCAGAATTGCAATGCCAACCAATTATAGGTTATCACTCGGGCTTGCAGCCTGGCTCACTTATAGGTGCTTGTAGCTGCATGTGATAATACACTGGACCCTGCCCTTTGCAGGCAGAAAGAACATGTACTAGGGCCATCTGTCACTTGCTCGTCCTGCTTTTGACCCTTAATGTCACCATTAGCTCATTCCTTAGTTCATATTAATGACACCCCTCTGTCCTTTTGTCTATGACATCTTTGAAAATGTCTTCTTTACCTCCATCTATCACTGGTCCTCTATACAGCTCTACCTGTCCCACCCCGCTCAACCATCTTATATTTCACATTCAAAAATACCTGGAAAAATTCAGCAGGTCTGACAGCATCTGCAGAGAGGGATCGAGTTGATGTTTTGAGTCTGTCTGACCCTTCATCAGAACTAAAAATTCAGAAATGAGATGAAATATAACCTTGTAGATGGGAGTGGGACAGGAGGAGCTCGATTTGGGGCCAGGGGTAGGTGCAGGCCAGGAAGGGACTGCCAAACATGTCATAGACAAAAGGATAAATGGGTGTTGATGGTGGTGATATTATCTAAAGAATGTGCTAATGGGGACATTAAGGGTAGAAAGCAGGACAAGCTAGTCGCACAAGGCCCTAGTGGGGGTGTGTTGACATGGTGGGGGGGGAGGGATCAAAATGGGTTAAATGGTGGAGATGAACCAATAGATGGAAATAAATTGAAAAATAGGTGGGTAAAGAAAAAATGTATTTACTAAAAAAATATATCAATTATTGGGAAAAGGGGGATCGGATAGGGGGTGCAGATGGAGAAAAGAGTTCATGATCTTAAATTGTTGAGATCATGAACTCTGTCCTCCATCCCCAACCCCGTTTTCCAATAATTTATATATATTTTTTAACAAATATAGTTTTGCTTTCACATTTCTTTTTCAAATTTATTTTGATCTATTGTTTCATCTCCAACTTTTAGCCCATTTCAATCCCTCCCCCCCACCCCACAATACCCCACCCCCACTAGTGCCATCTGCCACTAGCTTGTCCTGATTACTACTCTTATGTTCCCCATTAGCACATCCTTTAGACAATATGACCACCGTCAACACCCCTCTGTCATTTTGTCTATGACATCTTTGGCCTCCACCTATCACTGGCCCCCTATAGAGCTCCTCCTGTCCCACCCCCCTCTACCAGTTTATGCTTCATCTCATTTCTGTATTTTTTAGTTCTGATGAAGGGTCATATGGACTCGAAACATCAACTGTGTCCCTCTCCGCAGATGCTGTCAGACCTGCTGCGTTTTTCCAAGTATTTTTATTTTTGTTTAAGAAAAACTTGGAAGTGGACGATGATAATCAATGGCTCAATGAAAGAGGCATATGCAGCTGGTAGATGCCATCAACTGATGATCTCAGAAATGCAATGATAAATATAAGCAATAAATGGAATTATTTCACGAGTTTAGGAGTTAACAATATGCAAAGAAGTACCGTGCATCCATAATTAGATTAAACATGTATTGATTCTTGAACAGGTGCCCTTAAAGTACAGTTAAACTATGTGCACATAGGCACACACACCTACTACTTTCAAGATCACTGGGTCACTTTGTTCAGAGTCTATCAGTCGCCCTGAGATCTCTGTGTTGTTCGTGTATCTGCATTGATTTATCCAGGGATTCAATATCTCTGTGAGGTTAAACATTGCTGAATATTTTCCCTTCAGGATGATGGGTGTGGTCACTGGCCAAGCGCTGGTCATGGTGCACAGATTAAATGTGGTATTCGAAACTTAGTGCACATCAGCAAAAGCTGTTCTCCCCTTGCAACGGTTGTGAAGTGTGGTTTCAGGGCAATCTCCGGTTTTGTTCGGCGACCTGAAACGTAGTTCAATTTGTGTTAATAGACAGGAATTGAATAACATATCTCGACACATAAATGGTACATCAACCTCTGAATGTAGTTATCAGGGAGAAAGAAAAAAAGGATCATTCATTAAAATCAAAATAAAAAAAAAATGCTGTGTGTCAGAAAATTGTACTTAAGAATCAGTAAATCAGAATAAACAGTTTCAACTGCTGTTGGGTATTTTGTATAAACAACTTTGGTTTTGCAATTATAAATGCTTGGAAATGAAATACTTAATCACCGTTCTTACTTCAAAAAACTGAATTGGGAAGCACAGTATTCTGAGTTTACTCGAGCATGATCAGTGTTAGGGTTTTGAGGCCTTAGGGTGAGTAGGTTTTGCGGATTCAGTGTTATTGGGGTTTGTGGGTTCTGTGTTAGTGGGAGTTGGGTGTTCAGTGCCAGGGTTTTGAGGCCTAAGTGTTAGTGGGATTTGTGGGTTCAGTGACAGTGTGTTTTGGGGCCTAGGTATTAGTGAGATTTGTGAGTTCAGTGTTGTGGGATTTGTGTGTGCAGTGTTAGTGGGATGTAGGTATTCAGTGTATGGGGGATTTGTGGATGCAGTGTTAGTGGGATATGGGGTTTCAGGTTTAGGGGTTTGAGGCCTAGATGTTACTGTGATTTGTGGGTTCTGTAATAATGCAATTTCAGGCCTAAGTGTTACTCGGAATTGGGGGTTCAGTGTTAGTGGAATTTGTGTGTTCTGTGTTCGTGGGATTTGTCGGTTCAGTGTTAGTGGATCTTTGGGCTTCTGGTTTAGTGGGATTTGGGGGGATTCAGTATTAGTGGGAATTGGGGGTTCAGTGTCAGTGAGATTTGTGTGTTCTGTGTTCGTGGGATTTGTCAGTTCATTGTCAGTGGGAGTTGGGGTTCAGTGTTAGGGGGAGTTGTGGCTTCAGTGTTAGGGGCTTGAGGCCCACTTGTTGTTGGAATTTTGGGGTTCAGTGTTAATGGGAGGTGGGGGCTCAGTGTTAGGGGTTTAAGGTCTAAGTGTTAGTGGGATTTGTGGGTTCAATGAAATGCGGTTTGGGCACTAAGGCATAGTGGGTTTTGAGGGTTCAGTGTTAGTGGGATTTGTGGGTACAATGTTAGTGGGACTTGGGGGTTCAGTGTTAGTGGGGCTTTGGAGTTCAGTCTGAGGCATTTTGAGAGCCTCATGTCAGTTGGATTTGGGGGCTCAGCGTTAGTGGGAATTGTGAGTTCAGTGTTTGTGGGATTTGTGGGCTCAGTATTAGTGGGAATTTGGCGTTCATTCTTAGTGGGAATCGTGGGCTCAGTGTTTGTGTGGGACTTCGAGGTTCAGTGTTTGTGGGATTTGTGGGTTCAGTTTTAGTGGTATTTGGGGGTTCAGTGTTAGTGGGAGTTGGGTGTTCAGTGTTACCGGTATGATGCAGAGTGTTATTGGAATTTTTGGGTTCAGTGAAAGTGCGGCTTGGGGCCTAGGTGTTAGTGGGATTTGTGGGTTCAGTGATAGTGAGGTTTGGGGGAATCAGTGTTAAGGGATTTGGGGATTCAATGGAAGTCGGATTTGTGGGTTCTGCGGTAGTGTGATTTCAAGTCCAAGTATTAGTTGGGTTTGGGTGTTCAGTGTTAGTTGGATTTAGAGGTTCAGTGTTAGTATGATTTGTGGGTTCAGTGGAAGTGATATTTGTGAGTTCAGTGGAAGTGTGGTTCGGGGCCTAAGTGTTTGTGGGACTTGCCGGTTCAGTATTAGGCAGTTTGAGACTAAAGTGTTAGGGGTTTGAGACCTACATGTTAGTGTGATTTGGGGGGTTCAGTGTTAGTAGTAGATGGGGTTCAGTGTTAGGGGTTTAATGCCCAAGTGTTAAAGAGATTTTTGGGTTCAGTGAAATTGTGGTTTGCGGCCTAATTATTAGTGGGATTTGTGGGTTCAGTTTTAATGATATTTGGGGGTTCAGTGTCAGTTTTATTTGTTGGTTGTGTGATAGCGTGATTTCCAGCCTAAGTGTTAGTTGGATTTGGGTGTTTAGTATTAGTGGGATTAGTGGGTTCAGTGCTCGTGGGATTAGTGGTGTCTGTGTTAGTGGGATTTGTGGGTTCTGTGATAGTGCGATTTCCAGCCTAAGTGTTAGTTGGATTAGAGTTTCTTTGTTATTGGGATTTCTGGGTTCAGAGTTAGTGGAACTAGGGGTTTCAGAGTTAGTAGGATTTCTGGTTTCAGTGATAGTGCGACTTGTGGGCTCAGTGTTATGTGGGGCTTGGGGGATCAGTGTTATGTGGTTTGAGCTCCATCCGTTAGTGGAATTTGAGGGTTCAGTCAACATGGGATTTGTGGGTTCTTTGATCTTGGGATTTGGGGCTGAGTCAATGTGGGATTTGGGAGTTCTGCACTTGTGGGACTTGGGTTTCAGTATTAGTTGGATATTGGGGTAGAGTGAGAGTTGTGTATCAGACATAAACATTATTGGGATTTGGGGTTTCAGTGTTAGTGGGGTTTCATTGTGAGGCGGTGTGAGATTCACATGTTAGTGGGATTTTAGGATTAAGTCAACATGGGATTTGGGGGTTCTATGTTAGTGGGATTTGTAGGATCAATGTTAGTGCAAGTTGGGGCTTCAGTGTTAGTGGGATATGTGGATTCAGTGCTAGTGGAATGGGGGGGTTCAGTGAAAGAATGGTTTGGGATTTCACTGTTAGTAGGAGTTAGGGGTTCATAGTTAGTGGGATATGTGGGTTCAGTGTTAGTGAAATTTGGGGGTCAGTGTTAGGGGCTTGATGCCTAACCATTATTGGAATTTGTGGGTTCAGTGAAAGTGTGGTTTGGGAGTTAGTGTTAGTGGGAGTTTGGGGTTCACTGTTAGGCATTTGAGGCCTAAGTGTTAGTGCGCTTTGTGGGTTTAGTGAAAGTGTAGCTTGGGGCCTAAATGTTAGTGGGATTTGTGGGTTCAATGTTCGTTGGAGCTGGGAGTTCAGTGTTAGTGTTTTGAGGCCTACGTGGGAGAGTAATATGTGGGTTCAGTGTTAGTGAGAGTTTGGAGTTCTGTGTTAGTGGTTTTTGGGAGTTCAGTGGTATGACTTTGAGGCCTAAGTGTGAGTCGGATTTGTGGGTTCAGAGTTAGTGTAATTTGTGGGTTTAGTGTTGGTTATATTTGTGGGTTCAGTGAAAGTGCGGCTCGGGGCCTAGGTGTTAGTGGGATTTGTGGATTCAGTGACAGTGGGGTTTGTGGATCAGTGTTAAGGGATTTGGGGATTCAATGGAAGTGGGATTTGTGGGTTCTGTGGTGGTGCAGTTTCAAGTCCAAGTGTTAGTTGGATTTGGGTGTTCAGTGTTAGTTGAATTAGGGGCTTCAGTATTAGTGTGATTTGTGGATTAAGCGGAAGTGATATTTGTGGGTTCAGTGGAAGTTTGCTTTGGGGCCTAAGTGTTTGTGGGACTTGGGGTTCAGTATTAGGCAGTTTGAGACTCAAGTGTTAGGGGTTTGAGATTCACATATTAGTGTGATTTTGGGGTTCAGTGTTAGTGGGAGTTGGGGTTCAGTGTCACAGCTTTGATGCCCAAGTGTCAGTGAGATTTTTGGGTTCAATGAAGTTGTGGTTTGCGGCCTAATTATTTGTGGGATTTGTGGGTTCAGTATTAGTGATATTTGGGGGTTCAGTGTCAGCTTTATTTGTGTGTTCTGTGATAGTGCAATTTCAGGCCGAAATGGCAGTTGAATTTGGGGGTTCAATGTTAGTGAGAGTTGGGGGCTCATTGTTTGCTTGAGTTGTGGGTCCTGTGATAGTGCGATTTCCGGCCTAAGTGTTAGTTGGATTTGGAGATTCTTTGTTATTGGGATTTCTGGGTTCAGTGTTAGTGGGATCTGTGGTTACAGTGATAGTGGGATTTGTGGGCTCAGTGTTAGTGGGTCTTGGGGGATCAGTGTTGGTTAGTTGAGCTCCACTTGTTAGTGGAATTTGGGGGTTCAGTCAACATGGGATTTGTTATTGGGATTTCTGAGTTCAATGTTATTGGGATTTTGGGTTTCAGTGTTAGTGGGATTTGTGGCTCCAGTGTAAGTGGGATTTGTGGTTCAGTGATAGTATAGTTTGGGGTCTAAGTGTTAGTGGGCTTTGTGGGTTCAGTGATAGTGCAGTTTGGGGTCTAAGTATTAGTGTGCTTTGTGGGTTCAGTGATAGTGCAGTTTGGGGTCTAAGTATTAGTGTGCTTTGTGGGTTCAGTGATAGTGCAGTTTGGGGTCTAAGTATTATTAGGATTTGTGGTTTCAGTGATATTGGGATCAGGGTTTCCAGTGAAAGTGTGCTTTCGGGGCTACATGTTATTGCAAATTGGGGGTTCAGTGAAAGTGGGATTTGGTACCTAAGAGCTAGTGGGTTTTGTGAGTTCAGTGTTATTAGGATTTGGGGGCTCAGTGATAGTGTCCTTCCAGGACTAAGTACTCATGGGTTTTGGTCCTCTGTGTTAATGGGATATGGGGTTTCAGTAATAATTGTATTTCATGCTTCTGTATTAGTGTGATTTGGGAGATCAGTAATAGTGCAGTTTCAGGCCTAAATGTTACTGGCGTTTTGGTTTTCCGTGTTAGTAGAATTTTTGGGTTCAGTTATGGTGTGATTTGGTGCCTAATTGTTACAGGCATTTGGGGGTTCAGTGAGAGTGTGTTTTCGGGCCTAATTGTTAGTGGGATTTTTGGGTACAGGGATAGTTGGTTTTCAGGGCTAATTATTAGAGGGTTTTGGGAGTTTGGTGGTAGAGGCATTAGGGGTTTCGGGGAAAGTGTGCTTTAGGGCCTACGCGTTATTGCGAATTGGGGCTTCAGTGATAGTGGGTTTTGGTGCCAAAGTGTTACTGCCACCTGGTCTTCACAGAGTAACATCTCAAAGTTACATACCAGAAAATCGATAAGTAAAGATTAAAAACCACGACATTCAAGATATGGACAGGCCAGTGTGAAACTCACACACACATAACCAGGACCAGGTACAAATTAAAACTGCACTATCAAACCAGAAACTTGACAAGTACTGTGTAAGCTAGCACTCACATAGCAGAGCCTGTCAGATACAGAGTGAAAACTTCGCTGATATACGAAAAAGACAGGTAATGAATAAAACACAAAATCAGCCTTCAGAAATTGACAGATGCAGAGAAGAATCCTCACTCACATATCAGAGAGTGGCAGATATGGAATAAACAACACAAAGAGAGATTATGTACCACACACACATGATAGAAACAGACATGTGTAGAACAAAAAGATGCATATCTGTACCATAAAGTGACATGTAAATGATGAAACATACAGTGTCACAGCAGAAACTAAAAGGCACATCATAAAACATACTTTCACATACCAGAGGCTGAAACACAGGGTAAAGCTAATGCAAGCCAAGTGCTAGCCAATATGGGAGAAAGGATAAAATCCCATACCAGACACTGACAGGGACATTATAAATGTGGGATTCTGATAGCAGGAACTGAATGGCACAATATAAAGCCAACACTCTTGTTACAGTGAATTGATAGCAACATTATGAATTCTAGACTCACATACAAGAGACTGAGAACCAAAAAAAAACACTTCCCTGCCATACCCAGGACTAACAAGGTCAGAGTAAAACAAACAAATACACAGCAGAGACTAACACAAACAAAGTATTTTACACATTAGCAAATGACAGATATGGAACACACATTCTCACAAGCAGAATCTGAAAGGGGGAGAGTAAAACTCACACAGAAATACAGAAATAACTGAGATGTGGAGGACAATCCACACTGCCCTACCAGTGACTGACAGAGACAGGTAAAACAAAAATCATATCCCAGAAACTGACAAATAGGGGAAAGCTCACACTCACACACCAAGAACTGGTTGCTCCAGATTAAAACATCTACCCTCATACTGGGGACTGAAAGTGAGAGAGAAAAACACACTCAGATTGGCAGAGATAGATTAATATTCAAATATCTGGTAAACACTGATTGGTAGTGAGAACAACCTACCTCCACATTGCTAAGTGTGAGAGGCAATATATATCACAAAATTGCATATCAGGAACAGGTAGGGTCTAACTAAACCAGGATTTACATATCGGAGACTGACACAGAGACAGCAGAACACAATACTGCAGTGGAGATTGACAGTGGCAGAAATGGGGGAAAAAATCATACACATGTAACAAGAACTGGCAGGTATAGAATGATACATGCATATTATACTAGGGATTGACAGAGATAGATTAATACCCTAACACAAGCAAAGAGATTCTAACAGTTACTGAGTAAAGCCCAAACTCATATGACTCAAAATTACAGTACTGGCAAAAATCCACATTCACATGATTGATGGATACAAAGGAAAATGTATTTTACTGACTTAGAAACTGAATAAAACACACATGCAGGAAAGAGACATGTACAGAGTAAAATCTGTTATTGCACAACAGGGCCTTAGGAGGAGAGACTAAAATGCAAAATTGCATATCATAAACTGAGAGATGTATAATAATCATATACTCCCTCAGCAGAAACTGAAGGAATTACATAAAAATCCATACTACAGTAAACACACACGCACACCCTACACACACACAACCCTCCCCGCGCGCCCCCCCCCCCACCCCCCAACACACACACTTCCACACACACACCCGTAACAAAGACACTCTAGTGCCATAATAAACACACTCTCTCAGAGGAGCAGCTGAACTCACATTTCACAGGCTGAAAGTTACAGTTTAGAAGGTACTCCTAGAATTCCAAATCTGACAGGAACAGAATAAAATGCAGAATTGCATATCAGAGACTGATAGATATGGAAGTAATCCCGCACACAGAAATCAGATTATAGCAGGTACATGTTAAAACATGCAATTACATATGATAGTGAAAAACAAACCACTCGCCTAGTGGAAACTGACAGATACAGAATAAAACACAGACTCACATCAGAATCTGACCAGCTGAGAGAGAGAGAGAGAGAGAGAGAAAAAAACAGGACACATGTCAGAAATTGACCGCTACTGAATTATTCACCCAATGACAAATTAGAAACTGAAGAAACAGTTTAAAAGCCACACATGCATACTGGAAACTGAGAGGGACATAGCCAAACCTAAAATAAAATGTATAGCAAAGGCAAACAGGCACGCGGAATAACTCACAGTCCACACCAGAAATGGGAACAGGCAGGGAACAATGCACATTCACAAATAAATCACTTAGGAATATCAATGGTTGGGATGGGCATGGTGTGGACCTTCATTCTGGACACATTGAGGTACAAAGTAACACCCTGCTCACATATCTGAAATTGGCAGAGAACAGGCACAAATCTCAGAAACTGACAAACACAGTGTTAAACTGCCAGCAACAGGGTGTATTGTTTGAAATATTCATCGCCTACCACAAATGGGCAGGTATTGAGCACAGCCTGCAATTGCACCCAGGAGACAAACAGGGACAGTGTAGAACATATAAAAATGTAGCAAAAACTAAAAGAGGCTGATTGAATCCCAAACACTCAAGATATTGACAGGTGCTGAATAAAATCATGCAGCCATACATGGGATAGTCATTAGCAGATTAAGAATCAAAATTCTCCACCTTAGACTGACAGATAGTTAGTGGAACCCATTCTCACATAGAGTCTCAGAATTACATTACAATACCCACATTCACATACTGAATCAATTGCACAATCCCTGCCAGAGACTACCAGATATGGAATAAATCTTACATTGGCATACCAGAGATGAGGAGCCAGAGAAGCATCCATGCAAACATATCAAAGACAGACTGATGCACAGAAAGGCCCACACTCCCATGTCAGAGACTGACACCAGCCTTATTGAAACCACATTCACAATTCACACTGACACAAGTGAATCCATCACTTAATCAATTACGGACCCACCCACCAAAAAAATTGGTAGCTACTGATTGAAATTTGAACTGGATTTGCAGCAACCACAGTATACAGAGTAAACCTACACCCAGACACCAGAGACTGGCAAGCACTAAATAAATCATGTACTCGTCTAACTGGAACTGAATGAGACAAAGGAAATTGTTGGTTCAGAAAGGAAATTAAAGCTGAGATATACTCACATGGCAGAAACTGAGAGGTATTTTATAAAACCCAGTTTATCCAAAGCTGAGAGGTACAGTATGAAAATACATATTCACATTTTTTGGAATTTAAGTGCTCAGAGCAACATTCAGATTTACTAAACAGAATCTAACAAGTGGAGTATAAAACACAAAAAAAAACTCTTGGGAATTGACAGGGGCTGTACAACACACACACACACACACACAAACACACACACACACACACACACACACACACACACACACACGCACACACACACCCTATTCCCCAGAAAGTCATGGAAGTTGTGCCTTTGAATTTATTTACAGCAGAGTTTGAAATATTTTTGTTAGGCAAGGGGGTCAAGGGTTATGGGGGACAGAAAGGACAGTGGTGATGAGAACACAACCAAATCAGCCATGAACTTACTGAATGTTGGAGCAGACTTGACGGACCTACATACCTACGTTTCTAGCAGAGACAGACAGTAACAGAATAAAATACCAACTCATAAACCAGACACTGACAGTTACAGGGAGAAGTAAAAAACAGACATTCAAATGTCAGAAACTGAGAGGGACGAAATAAATCAGACAAGCACAAATCAGAAACAGAAAGTGCTGACCGAAAGCTGCACTCACCTGCCAAAGGCCAATAGAGACCGATAAACACAGAAACATCCATAGCAAAGACTGACAGGTACACAGAATAGCCCAGGGTCACATACCAGAAAGGGGAAGAGAAAGAGAACAATGTACAATCACCAGTAAAACACTGAACAATACAAAAGTCTTAAACAACTTTCTTACCGGACAATAACATATATATTGTCAAATCACACTTACATATTAGGAATTGGCATTTCCAGGGTAAACTTTCCATACTTAAGTCTGTCAATTACCATGGGAAATATACACTCAGGTCTTAGAAACTGATGGACAATGGGTAAAACCACACATATATGCAGAAACTAACTGGTTCAGATTAAAACACTCACTCAACTACTGAAAAGTGGTAGATATGGAGAAAAAAGTGCAGGCACACACCAGAGGCTAACAGGGGCTGATCAGAACATGCATAAATATGGTAAGGACTGAGAGAAGCCATGTAAAAATCACTGTCATGTAAACCAAGTGGGTGTGCAATGAGTGCAACATATATTCACATACCAGAAGCAGAATGAACAATGTAAATTCCACACTCAAATGGAAAATTAAAACCTTAGAAACAAAATTAAAATCCACATGCATATAGACAAAACTTTCAGATACATTATCAAGGCTGCACTCACTAATCTGAACCTAACAGCCACACATACAAAAATACACACTCGCATGACACAAGCTCTCACATGCAAAACAAGAAAATGTTTACCATTCATATACTGGCTGGTCCTGATTGAAATCCAAAATCATACCAAAAGCTGGCTTCTACAGAGTAAAACTGGCCAGCACAGACAAGAGAATGACAGGTACATTATAAAATCCATATTCACATATTTGGTACCTGTGGCAAGAGAGATAAATACAACCATGGCAGAGGGGGATTGCTAGAGAAGAAAATATATACTTACATAGCACACACCCTGACATGTAAAGAGTAAAACCCACTTTGAATTTTGAGAACCTAAAAGCTACCAAGTAAAAATATATATGCCCACATCAATAACTGAATATAAAAAGACATGTTCCAATATCTGGAAAATAAAGTTATTCAGCATAACACAGAATCACATCCTAGATCCTGATGACTACAGATTGAATGCACTATTATTGTATCAGAGATTGAAAAGCACAGATTAAAACACAATATCACACAGCAGAAACTAACAGGTACAGGTTAAAACCCATAATCATAAACCACATACCAACAGGGCAGTGTGAAACTCATACCCATGTAGAATAGACTGGATATAAGTTAGAAGCATACTCACAAACCACAAACGTGCCAGGGTAAATTGGTATTCAAATAGCAGAGTCCGAAAGAAGCAGTGAAAATTATGCCCTTTTCTGAAAATGACCGTTATTGAATTGTAGATACATTTAGCCAGCCGGAAGTGACAGATGCAGAGCAAAATCTTCACTGTGGGATTGCTTGATGATGATTGCACAATATTCAGCACCGTTCTCAGCTCCTCAGATACTGAAACACTATCCACATCCATGTCCATATGCAGCAAGACCTAGACAATATCCAGGCTTGGACTGACAAGTGGCAAGTAACATCCATGTCACACAAGTGCCAGGCAATGAACTTCTCCAACAAGAGAATCTAACCACCACCCTCTGACATTCAATGCCATTACCATCACTGCATTCCCCACTGTCAACATTCTGGGGGTAACCATTGACGAGAAACTGAACTGGACCAGCCATATAAATAACTTGAGTACAAGATCAGGTCAGAGGCTAGGAGTAATTCACCTCCCAAGTCCGTAAGACTGTCTACCATTCACAAGGCACATTAAGTGTGTGATGGAATACACTCCACTTGCTTTGATAGTGTAGCTCCAACACCATAGGAAGATTGACACCATCCAGGACAAAGCAAACCCACTTCATTGGCACCCCATCCTGAAACATTCACTCCCTCCACCGCCGACACACAGTGGCAGCACTGTGTACCATGAACAAGATGCAGGGCAGCAACTCACCAACGTTCCTTAGACAGAACCTTCCAAACCCATGACCACTGCCAGCGAGAAGGACAAGAGCAGCAGACATATGGGGAGACCACCACAAGTTCCCCTATAAACCACGCATCATCTTGACTTGGAAATATATCGCTATTCCTTCAACGTCGCTGCGTCAAAATCCTGGAACTCCCTACTTAACAACACTTTGCGTACCTACACCACATGGTCAGCAGCAGTTCAAGATGACAGCTCACCATCACCTTTTCAAGTGCAATTCATGATGGACAATTAATGCTGGCCTACCCAGACATGCCTACATCCCATAAATGATTAAACATACACATTTTTAAAAACGTGCATACCAGGTAGTGAAAGAAACAGAATAAAATCCACAATCGAGAAAGTGACAAATACAGATTAGGTACCACTCTCACATGACAGGAACAGATAGGTTCCAAAAAAAAAGATGCACAGTCTCACCATTCACTGACAAGTACAGAATGAAACTTAGGGTCCCACACCAGAGATTGGGAGCTGTTTCATAAAACATATATTCACATAGTGGAGATGCACAGAGAGGGTAAAAATAGCCCTCTTGTGCCAGAGCTGGTCAGTATGGAAGAAACGCCACACTCCAATACAAAACACTGGCAGGGACAGTATTAAACTGCAATTATTATACTAGAAAGTGAAAGATGCATTATTGCACCAACACTCAGACACTAGTGATCTGAGAAGTACATATGGAGCCGAACCTCACACATCAAAGACTGACAGAGAGAAAGAAGAAACTTTGTTGACGAACCAGGGAGTAAACAGGTGCAGAGCGCACAACACACATGCATAGCAGTGACAAACAGATACACAATAAAATCCCATGGGTCTGTGTTAGAAGAGGACAGGGACCGATTTCACACTCACACATACCAGAAACTGAAAGGGGACAAGCTAATCCATTCACATACACCAAAACTGGCAGATATAAAGGAAAATCCACACTGCATTAGTCGGAAATAACAGAGGCAGAATTTGACCAAGGTCACGTACTAGAAGCTGACAGACATAGTGTAAAATCCACACACACTACCATGGACTGATGCTATAGAATAAAATGCTGATTTAGACAGCAGAGACTGCCAAGTAGAGAGAAGTGAAAATGCCAAAGGATATCGAAAAAAAAGGCAAAAATCACAAACCAGAAACTTTCAGCATTAGAATAAACAGAGATGCATAAAGTGCAGATTCACATTAAACAAAATATTGTTATTCGTTCATAGTATGTGGGTGTCATTAGCAAGGCCAGGATTTGTTGCCCATGACTAATTGCCCTTGAATTGAGTGGTTTGCTGCGCCACTTCAGATCGAAAGCACATATGCTCTGGGTCTGGAGTCACATGTAGGCCAGGCCGGGTAAGGACAGCAGATTTCCCTCCCTAAAGAACATTAGTGAACCAGATGGGTTTTATGGCAATTTATGATAATTTCATGGTTCACTAGTAGTGAGACTCGTTTTCAACTCCAGATTGTAAAAATGATTTAATTGAATTAAATTCAATTGTGAAACCATGTAACTAGATCATTCAGCCGGGCTCCTGGACTACCAGTCCACTTTACATTACCACTAGATGTCACCACCTCCCCACCAACACCCCTTCCCAAACCCGCTAATACAGGTGTAAAAATATCTGGTGATTTTTCCACAACTGCCAAATGATGAAACATTTTCATCCCAACACAGGGAAGTCCTCCAGAGGCCTGAG
The DNA here is from genome assembly GCF_017639515.1 of Carcharodon carcharias. Classification (NCBI taxonomy): domain Eukaryota; kingdom Metazoa; phylum Chordata; class Chondrichthyes; order Lamniformes; family Lamnidae; genus Carcharodon; species Carcharodon carcharias. The sequence goes on along the minus strand of NW_024470814.1, from coordinate 297,450 downwards.
CATCAGGCACTCCTTCGTAAATGATACCCCACTGACATATTACAAGACCAGCCGTACCATCAGCTCCCCAAAGGTCCAGAGCTTTGTGCGGCTGCTGCTACCTGGGAAGTTGGCCAAGAATGGCAGAAGAGAGGGTCAAAGGCCAGGACCAATGGCGCCAGCTTCAAGTAAAACTACACTGTGCAATGTGGAAAACAAGAAGAGTAAGGCTCTTTGAAGAGCCATGTTCCAACTCTCTTGGCGGAGAGCTTTATCCATTTCAGCAACCCTTCGAGTTGGAGTCTAGCGCCTCCCTCTGGATTGCAACTTTCGCAGAAGTCAGACACTTTTAGTACAACCCACCGATTAAACATACCGCAGTGAACAGGAGAGTGACCTGGGGGACGGAAATAACATACAAAAACAAAAATAGCTGGAAAAACTCAGCAGATCTGGCAGCATCTGCGGAGAGCTATACAGTTAACGTTTCACGTCTGTGTAACTGTTCATGAGAACTATGGAAATATATAAATGAGGTGAACTATAAGCTGGATGAGGTGTGTGAGACAGGTAGAGCTGGATAGAGGGCCAGTTATAGGTGGAGGCAAAGAAGAGATTGTCAAAGCTGTCATAGACAAAAGGACAAAGGGGTGTTGACGGTGATGATATTAGCTAAGGAATATGCTAATGGTGACATTAAGGGTAGAAATCAGGAGGAGTAATTGACAGATAGCGTTTGATCTCTCCAATGTAGAGGAGACCGCATTGGGAGCAGTGAATGCAGTAGTCTAAAATGAAGGATGTGCAAGTAAAGCGCTGTTTCACTCGAACGGACTGTTTGGGCCCTTGGACAGTGAGGAGGGGGGAAGTAAAGGGGCAGGTGTTGCACCTCCTGTGGTTGCATGGGAAGGTGCCGTGGGAGGGGGTTGAGGTGTAGGGGGTGATGGTGGAGTGGACCACGGTGTCCCGGAGGGAACAATCCCTTTGGAATTCCGCCGGGGTTGGGGGGGGGAGGTGGGTGGGTGAAGGGAAGATTTGTTTGTTGGTGGCATCATGCTGGAGTTGGCAAAAATGGCGGAGGATGATCACTTGAATGTGGAGGCTTATGCGGTGATAAGTGAGGACAGGGGGAGCCTATCATGGTTCTTGGAGCGAGAGGAAGGTGTGACGCAGCGGCGCGGGAGATGGGCCGGACATGGTTGAGGGCCCTGACAATCTCCTTGGGTCGATGAAGCGGAGTTAGGGCGGGGTCTCATCACCGACCTTTGAGAAAACTGAGATACCAAGAGAGTGTGCAGATATGTTTGTGTCTCAAAAAATATATACCCATAAAATTTGTAACATTACATTCCAAAACATTGACTTAGAAATGCCAGAATTAGCAATAACATTGAACTGGTCTCCATACAGCACATTCCAATCTCAGTTCTCTCAGGGCAATTGAAATTCTCTTCAGATTTACAATACTCATTTCATGTCAGACATACAGGCTGAGGGCAAAAGATTCACACTGAAAAATTGAGGAAGTGCAATAGAATTCAACTTTTGGTGTTTGTAATATTCTGTTTTTTTTTTTAAATATACTTTATTCATAAAATATCTGGAAGAACATTACAAAACATCTTAAAATAGCCATCACAAAATGTGTAATCATATTCAAGTTTGCCACATAGATCATGAGGTGATTCAATACAACCAATGAATATTACAGACATTTCAACATAGTCATTACAGAAAGTCAGACAATGCAATGGTATTCAGGTTATCGACATAGATCGTTTTGCACTCGGAGGTGCTTCAATACAACTGTGATACATGTAGTATTCACTCATACATTCAGTGTGAGTCATACAGCCCGAGGGGTCTATACAATTCCCAGGCCCTCGGTGCATAAGACAGAAAGGTCTTAGATAGCGACCTTTCCTCATTGGGCCTTTGCAGCAGCTGCCCCAAGCTTTAGTGTGTCCCTCAGCACGTAGTCCTGGACCTTGAAATGTGCCAGTCTGCAACACTCGGTCAGGGAGAACTCTTTGTACTGAAAGACCAACACGTTTCAGGCAAACCAAAGAGAGTATTGATGATCCTGTAGCTGCAGTTGATGTTTGTCTTGGTGTGTGTCCCTCGGAACAACCCATAGAGCACAGAGACATGTGTCACAAAACTGCTCAGATGAACCTCGACAGAAACCAATGCATCTCTGTCCAGACCTTCTTTGCAAAGGCACAATCCACAAGGAGGTGAACAATGGTCTCGTCCCCACCACAGCCACCTCGAGGGCAGTGTACAGAGGGGGTGAGACTCCTGCTGTGTTGGAAGGATCTGACGGGGAGGGCCTTTCTCACCACCAGCCAAGCTACTTCTTGGTGATAGTTGGAAAGTTCTGGTAATGAGGCATTCTGCCAAATGACTTTGACAGTCTGCTCGGGGAACCATTTCACAGGACCCACCATCTCCTTTTCCCTCAGGGCCTCTACATTCCAATCACTGTCTGATGGACTTGTGGTCAAAGGTGTTTGTCAGCATACATTTTTCCATGAGGGACAGGTAGTACTGCACGGTCCAACTACTTGGAGCATTCCGCAGCAGCGTGGCCAGACCCATCCTTCACTATACCGGGGACAGGTACAGGTAGAAGCTCAGCATGGAGTGACACTTGGTATTTGTATACCGAGGGCCTACACACAGCTTTATGCAGCCTCACACAAAGGTAGCCATCAGGATGAGGGCAATGTTGGGCACGTTTTTCCCCCTTTATCTAGAGGCATGTGCATCCTGTCCCTGTGAACATGATCCATGCTCGATAAGTAGAAGTTGGCTTGAGTGATCACCATGGTGCAGGAGTGAGGAATGGACCAGACCTGCACCATGTGCAGCAATACTGAGAGTACCTCACACCTGATGACCAGGTTCTTACCCACAATGGAGAGGGTGTGTCACTCCCACATGCCAAGTTTTCATTCCAACATCGCCACTCACTCCCTCCAGTTTCTAGTGCATGCCCTGCTCCCTCCAAGCCACATCCCCAGCACCTTTAGTCCTGTATATTCCTCATTAGTCACACAGCCTGAAGCATTCTCTTCTACTCCCATCCCCTGCTGGCCTATGTCTGAATGGCCTTAGACACCCACCTTTAGCTGAAAGTGGGTGCAGAGTGAATAAGAGGCGGGTAGGGGTCGGCAGACTGAAATGCGTTAGAGGAGCTGGCAGTTGGATGATGAGTCCCAGTTATTGGATAGATGGCCCTTCGGTTGCGATTGTGACGGCAGTGACATTTGATTGGTTCCCTCATACAATCCTTCTCACAGATAGTACTGGAATTAAACCAATCAGCATTCCGGTCTTCATCTATCCTTCATTTCCATAAAAGGGCTCGAAGACTGGGGGTGGAGACTATTCACCTTGGACTCAGTGTGAGTAAATACAAGTCACTCCCAAGCGAATGGTCATCAAACAGGCCGGGGAGAGGCTGATGGAGACATGCTCTGCTCCTCCCCCGCTCTCTGCCTCCCCCTCACTATCCCATTCCCCTAAATCTGTCTCTCACCCCCTCTTATCTTACCGTTCCCACCAAGTCTCTCTGCGCTTTGCCACTGAACTCTCTCTCCCCCTTATCCCCCAACTCTCTCTCCCCTTTACACCCCAACTCTCTCTTCCACTTCCCCAAACTCTCCCACCCCCTTCCTCCTTACCCCCACCTATCCACCTTCCCCCAACCTTCTCTCCCTTTCACCCCAACTCCCCCTTCCCTTCCCCCCAACTCTCTCTTCCCTTACCCGCCAACTCTCTATCCCCTTGCTCCCCCAACTCTCTCTTCCCCTTACACTCCCCAACTCTCTCTCCCGTTCACCCTAACACTCTCTTCCCGTGCCCCAAACTCTCTCCCCACCTTCCAGCCCAACTATCACTCTCCTTCTCTCCTTCCCCCCAACACTCCCTGCTGCTTCCCCTCAGCACTCCCTCTCCCTCCCTCCGTCCCCTCCCACCCTCTCTCCATCCCCCTTAATATCTCACCCCCCAACCCCGGGTGTGTGTGTGTTTTAATTGGATTTAAGCCAGCTAGACTTGGATGCCTTGATGCGTACTAATTTTGAGATGTAAGAGAGGCAGAGTGCATCTGCATTTTTGAATAGACCCTTCAAGAAGTCGGGTGAAAACTATGACCTAGCTAGCAGAGACCAAGCAGCACGTTTATATTGCTAAAACAAATTGGCACCATGAAAACGTTCCTCTTGTTAGAAGAGGTGGAGTTAAACGAGGCTGGTGATTCAATGAGCTGTGCTGGACATAACAGACAGCAGCTTTGTGTGAGGGGGCAGAGACAATGTAAGATCAAAGTAGCTGTGAGCCTACAACCGTCTCCACAAAAGCCAAAGTGAGGGGAACCACTTTTTGAATTCGTAAGAACAAAAACAAATGTTCCCTTTACACCAATGTTTACTTATTTAACATTTCAAGCCCATCTTATCTTCCTGAACATCAAACACTTCAGATCTGCTGCCTTTAAATTAATTAAGTCCCTGTTAGGACCCAGCAGACACTAATACCGAGTTGCTTAAAAATTACAGACTTTAAACAACTATCATAACCTATATTTTAAGGGGTATGTTTGGAATGCAGCTCTCAATATAGGAATCAGACAGCCAGCTCTCGAAAGGTTTCGTACTAAACTAAATGAAATATTGTATTAAATTACAACACATTAAGTACATTTACATGACTACAAATTTACCACTTTCATAACTTTTAACAAATCCCCAAATTAAGCTTCACTAAGGCAACAGCAACCCAATTGATTTAACCAGATACCAGGGAAAGTGAGAGGGAGCTCAGTTTTGAATTCGGAAGGTATATATACTGTAGCAACTGCTTTAAGTTTCTGGGATTTGGGTGGCTTGGCATTTACCACCCACCAGCCATAACAGGGATTACACTTCATGGCTTTTCGTTGATATAACCAGGCAAGATAGGCCAAATAACCTCCTTGTGTGCAGCACATACTCCTCCTGTCGGTCACATAGCAACATAGCAACTGAACACTGTCCATCCACCAAACATATCAGTCTTTGAGCTCGGGTATGATTTAGAACATGTTTCACCTTATTGAAGATATTTCAAGAGTGCTGAAGTAACATTTATGAACTTATTTGATAGGCTGTGGGTGCCCAGTTTTTATTGTCCATCCCTAATTTCCCTAGTTCAGAGGGTATTTGAGCGTCAACTATATTGCTGTGTGTCTGGTGTCAATGTAACGCAGGCCAAGTGAGCACGGCAGATTTCATTCCCTAAAGGGTGTTAGTTTTCAATCATCAGATTTTTCATTCCAGTTTTTTTTTTAAATACAGAATTCAAATTCCTCCATCTGCTGCGATGAGATTCGAACCCAGGTCTCCAGAACAATACCCTGGGAAAATAACACTATACCACCACCTCCAGCTATTCGCTGCGTGGTGCCTAATGCCCGAGGAGGTCGTAAAATACATTTTACGAATGTATGTCTGTTTTCTAACGGTGTGAGATGCTGAGTACTATATAGTAAATATTATCCTCTTTGAGTGATCCGCCGCTTTTCGTGTGATATCAGCCCAGCTCCGTATAAGTTGCATAGGAGGAGATAATGGCTTAGTGGGTAATGTCAGTGACTAGTAATGTACAGGCCCAAGCTGATATTGTTGAGGTACGGGATCAGAATCCGTGATGGTAGAATTTATGTTGAATGATTGAATCTGCAGTACATAGCTAGTCTCAGTAATGATGCCCCTGACAATTATCATCGATTGTTCTAAAACCCCAACTGGTTCGCCTATGCCCCTTTTGGGGAGGGACATCTGCTGTCCTTGTCTGCACTACGTGTGACTCCAGACCCGCAGCTGCGTGGTTAACACTTAACCGCCCTCTGAAGTGACACAGCGAGACAGTCAGTTTAGGGAGAATGAGGGATGTGCAGCAAATGCTCTCCTCGCCAGAAGGTGTCCAGATTCCATCCAGGAATCAGAAAATGCAGTCGGGGCTTTACCTGACATATTGATTTTTAACCCCCTTCGACACCGGACTTCAGGAAAGATGTTTTGTTCTTAGTGGGGATATAGTCTATAATCAGCAGATCAACAAAGGGGCGCCAATATTTTAAGTCCGAAGCGGTGGGGGAAATGAAACTATTGTTTTTTATTTTAACAATCGATTAACTGAACATTTCAGAGCTGTGATTGATATATTTTCATTAGGCAGGGCGGTAAGGAATATGGAACACAGGCGTTCGATCGAACTGAAAGCCGGAATGGTGTCAGGGACTGGTGTCCCCCTTTTCCTGTTCTGTGCGGTTTTTTTTATCATTCGTTTATGTGATGTGGGTTTCGCTGGTTAGGCCATCATTTATTGCCCATCCCTAATTACCCTTCTTCAGAGGGCATTTTAGGAGCCAGGCACACCTTGCTGTGGGTCAGGATTCACATGTAGGCCAGGCCAGTTAAGGACGGAAGATTTCCTTCCCTAAAGGACATTAGTGAACCAGAAGGGTTTTTATAACAATCGACAATGGTGTCATGGTCATCATTAGACTTTCAATTCGAGATTTGTATTGGAATCAAATTTCACCATCTCCCGTGGTGGGGTTCGAACGCGGGTCCCCAGAGCGTTACCCTGGGTCTCTGGAATACCAGTCCAGTGACTGTAAAAACATTTTTAAAAAGGCTTTGTGTGAATTCTGATGAAGTCTTTCAAATTACATCCGGGATTTGTTTCGTTCATTTTGACTGGCTCTGATCGAGACCAACATGAAAGCACATTTGCACCAATCTCTGCTGTTAGACAACTGTTAACAACCGGCCACACAATAAAACACTGACTGTTTTCTATGGCCTTTCATGTTCTCTGTAATTTCCCGAAATTCCTGAGATCCAATGAAACGCAGCTCAAAACATCTCCTCTATTATAAGTTTGACCCGGTTTTTTTTTGGTGCATTCCGCCCGCACTTATAAGAGCCGAAAACAGATGAATTCCACCAAGGGAGCAGAACTTGGAGGCGTTTCACACTCAGGGCAGATAGGATAACCGGGGTAGAAATCATGAGCTCCGGTCTGCACACAAAAATGAACGTGATCAACAACGACAGGCTGGACCTGTGCAATACATTGAATGTAGAAATTCGGCTCCAGTTGCTGAACAGGAATGTAGTCTCACAAATCCTAACATCGACTAACGGAAATAGCTGCTTTCTCTCTCTCTTTCTTTATGGAATGTGGACGTCGCTGGGGTAGCCAGCATATGTTGTTTGTTGCCTGTCCCTAATTGCCCCTGAACTGAGTGGCTTGCTCGGTAACTTCGTCGGGGAGTTAGGGGTCTCAGTGACATGTAGACAAGGCCGGTGAAGAAGCTGATGATTTTATTTCTGAATAAATGGTGCTAGTTTCATACTTACAATTACTGAGACTACCTTTACATTCCATCACCTTTTTTCATTGCCCCCAGATCATTAGTCCAGGCTTCTGTGTTAGGTGTATCCAGAGGCATTACCACTACGCCACTCCCTACCCAGTGACGCGCTTCAGGAGCGTAACCACACAAAATTTGACACTGAGACACAGAGGAAGATGTCACAACGCCGTGACAGGAAACATAATCGAGGAGCTTCGATCAAAGCGCACCTTAATGAAAGCATTGATTAAGAGAGCCAAAGAGGATTGTGTTTATGTTTGTGTGTGTGTTTGTATGTATGTGTGGCTGGGTGGGGAGGGGGGTATTGAAGAGCTTAAGGACGAGTCTAGTAAAGTTTGACCGCCGAAATTGGGTGATTTAGGACTCCAGAATTGAAGAGGGCAGATCAGCAAGTGCTGGAGCACCGTTGAAGGTCACAGAGATAGGAAGGGAGAAGTAAAAAAAAACATAGCTTTTGACACGCATCGAAAATTAAAATCTGAATCTTGTAATGCATGTCGGTGGCTGAACGGAACTTGGAGTTGAGTTTCGGCTGGGCTAAGGCGCAGAGAGACTGGCAAAGAGTGGGTGCGGGGAGGGCAAAGGAGCAACGCGGGAACAGGCAAATATTGTTTTTTAAAAATAATAATGCAGGGTAATGATCGAGAAAACCGCAAACAACCGTTACACAGGTGTAAATATATATATATATGCAGAAAAATCGGTCTTCAAATATGCCGGAAGCGTGAGCGTGTATGAGAATTTGTTATAACAATGATTAAACAAGCATAACTTCCACAGTCCTGAGCCAGCCTCTATTTTATATTCGCATAAATGGATGACTCTCTCTTGCATGATTCACGAAGTGTTGTGTTTAAATCCGTCAAATCGACCATGTCATACGTATATTCGACCTGAAAAAAGGAAAAATAAAACAATCATTTCAATTGGCTAATATCACTCATTTGAAATCATCAGTTGCTCGTTTTGATTGTGCTTTTTGGTATTCATAAGAAGATAAGAACTCGGAGCAGGAGTAGGCAATTCAGCCCCTCGAGCCTGCCCCGCCATTCATTACGATCATGGCTGATCTCATTTCAGCCTCAACTCCAATCACCCGCCCTCTTCCCATTACCTTTCAACCCGTTATTAATTGAAAAGTCTGTCGATCTCCTAACTAAATTAATTCAGCGTCCTGACATCCACTGCACTCTGAGATAGTGAATTCCACAGATTCGCGACCCTTTGAGAAAAGTAATTGCTACTCATCTCTGATTTAAATCTACCACCCCTTAGCCTAAAACTATGGCCTGTCGGTGATGTTAACGTAGTTGACAATGTGCGCATTTACCCTCCTCGCCTAATTGCGCTTGAAAAGGCTGGTGAACCGCCTTAGACAGAGAGAGAGAGAGAGAGAGGGAAAAATGAATCATGAACCGTTAGAGCGCATGTCAGACAGCCATTCGGCCCATCGAAGCAGACAAAGAGACATCCAGTCTCAGCCCACCTTGCAGCCTGTGGTCGGCCGCGGGGTAGGTTAGTGCAGTTAAGTGCATTTCTAAGTCTGTTTTCTTTTGTTGAGTTGATGTTCTGCTTTCAAATGTTCTGAGCTTTTCTGTCACTATCACCAATTCAGAAGGTGAGGTCCAGGCACTTATCAACGAGCTTAAAAATTACATCCCTCCCTCTCCTGCAAATTACCTTAAATCGGTGGTCTCTGGTTAAACACCTACCTGCTAACAGAAATAAGCCCGATTCATTCACCTTTGACCCGTCTTGGTTCCATACCTCATTAAGTCTGCCCTCAGCCCACTCTATCCCACACAAAACTAACTCAGCCCAGCCAATCTTTTTGGACAGGATGGAGAGCGAGTAACTGTTCCCCTTAGTTGAAGGGTCAGTCACAAGGGGACATAAGTTCAAAGTGAGGGGAAGGAGGTTTAGGAGGGGATGTGAGGAAAAACCTTTTTACCCAGAGGGTGGTGAGGGTCTTGAATGCGCTGCCTGGGAGGGTGATGGAGGTGGGTTGCCTCACATCCTTTCAAAAGTACCTGGATGAGCACTTGGCACCTCATAATCTGCAAAGCTATGGGCCACATGCGGGTCAACGGGATTAGGTAGGTAGGTCAGGTGTTTCCCACGTGTCGGTGCAGACTCGATGGGCCGAAGGGCCTCTTCTGCACTGTGTGATTCTGTGATTCCTGGCTATGATTCACCATTCCTGGCATTACCATCGTGAATTCCCATCTGTCTCTACTGGGACCACTCATGCTGCACAAAGAGTTAAACAGACTTATCTCACCTTGCAGCTCTTAGTCCCTAGATTTTTTTTTCAAAATCACCTAGATTCGGTGAAGGTTCCATTAGATTGGAAAATAGCAAAAGGAACTCCATTATTAAAAAAGTGAGGGAGGCAGGAAGTGGGAAATTACAGCCCAGTTAGCTTAACATCTGTCATAGTGAAACGTTTGAGGCTCTAAGTTATGGCATGGCACTTACAAAAATCCAAATTAATCAGGTAAAATAAATATGCTGTTGTGAAAGGGAAGTCGTGTTTAACCAATATATTGCAGATAGTCTTGAGTCTTTGTAACTCCCTTCCTCAAAATACAATGGAAGCAGAAACTCTGATAGATAGAGTTAGATTATCGGTGAAGAAGAGGGTGTAAGGTTAAGGAGAAGAGAGGGGGGAGGATGCAATCATGTCAGCCATGAACTAATTGAATGGAAAACAGGGTCGAGGGGCCGAGTGGCCTATTGGTGGCATATCCACGAGTGTTTAAAAATTTAACCGTGATGAAATTTTGTGATACCGCTACTCTTTCAGTCAAAGAATTCCACATATCCATTGCCATTTGTGTATAATAAAAACCGATCATTTGCCTTTTTTGTATAATGTGTATAATTATGTATACAATTGCTCTTATCTGAATGGACTGACAAACAATGTGTATACATTTGAAGTTCTCTTTCGATAATTGCAGGCTAACAAATAATGTCGGCGATAATCATGGCTGGAGTATTGTTTACTAAGTAAATGATATCCTATACTTCTTTATTATTTAATTGTGAAAGCCGCCTTTACGTTAAAGAGATCTTTGCGCCACAATGGGATGTGCAGAATCCCAACATCACTGCAGACTTGAATGAACAATAAATCCCAAAGGGTTGGAGGGCAACCGCAGATCCAACTCAAGTCTCTTTAGCCGAGACCCTAAATTAAAACTACCCTCCTGTGTAATTCGCTGCACTGAATAATGACATTCAATTAACAGGGTGCTAGTTTGGCCCCACACATTTTTCTTTATACCTTGAGAATAATAGAGGTTAATAAAGGTATATAAAATAGTGCAAAGATTTACACTCTTACATTTTCCAGTTCAGCGGTGCGGTTCCAGTTGATCAGTGTATCTGCAAAATATTCATATGCATGTGAGCTATACATAGATGTCTCTTTACGTGATGACTATAGTTCATAGGGACTCGCGACCTGTGACCCTAGGGTCTCAAAGCCAAACTGGGTGTTGTTAATTTACAATTCCAATTCGGCTGGCCTCGATTTCAAGTTGTTGGGCCAGTGGAAACTGGGTGTTAAGAATTTGGCATTGGTTTTGCCTCTGTCCAGAATGCTTTCCCTATTAGATTCAATCGAGATAAACATCACAATACCTGGGGAACTGCTTGCCACTTGTTTAAGGCGTTTCATGTACTGTATCAAATTAAGCTTGAGGAATAGTATCAATTTTTCAAATCGCCAGGAATACAGTTCGAAGTGTGCAATGATAATATGAAAACAGCAACATAATCAAATAATAATATTTACCAACATGCAGCAACAGATATGAGCAGCTTTTGTAGAAATATAATTAAGAGAGAAATGTCTGTTGGAATTGATGAGAATGAATACGAAGATTTCCCTCCATGCTGAATTAATTGGTATATTTTTATTAGATTGAGACGATCAACTTGAATGTTAAGTAGTTTCCCTTAATATTTCCCGTGGACTGATAACATTAGACAGAATAATTGGTCGGTTCTCCTTCATTGATACCACTAGAAAACAGAAGGGAGACCTGTGCTTCCATTCTCTCGAGTGAGCAGTTTACATTTATTATTACTTCATATACGGTACAATCAATTCAATGGTAACTCACGCTCAGGTGAAATGTTCGAACTGTCTCGGTCCAAAGTTGCAGTCTCTTCCCTGGAACCGAGAATGTGCAATTTTAATTTCTACATTCTGTTCGTCCTAACCTCACAATCAGCAAAATGGTCACTGACGGGTATGTAGATAGACAGCGGCAGTCCCTGTGCCTCAATAGGTGTTAAACAATTCATTTTCTTTACATTGAAAATATCGGAACCAGGAGGACCCGATGAATTGAGTTATCCGCGGAGTGAAAATGCCAATTAAAATGGACTTCGGAAAACAGTTTAAAATTATAACGAGTCTTTATCTCAACGGCCAATGGAATACAACCAACTGGAAGTTGCACTCGTGTTGTATAAAGCATATGTCATAATACATTTGATGTTCTGAGTCTATGTCTGGGCATTGAATGATACAAAGCATTTTATTTTTTGGATCCCAGAGGATTGACTGAGAAACAGACCGTTCGGGTCAAACAGCCATTGCAAAGATGCATGTTCCACAATTGCCTCTTCCTCATTTCATCAGTAACACCAGCAGCATAATCATTCCTCGCCTTCTCTCTTAAGGATTATCTTGCCTGCGGTTAAATGCATCCATATTGTTCGCTCCAGCCACCCGCTGTGGTCGCGAGTTCCACATTCGCGCCACCCTCCAGGTGTGCGATTTCAATAACTGGTTTCATTCTCTGGCAGCTATATTGTTCGATTGGCCTCTCGTTTTTACCGCCAAACAAGTGGAAACACGCAATCTGTATCTTCCCCGTCAAAAACTTTCATAATTTTAAATGATCTCTATCAGGGCCATCATTCATGAGAAGAGAAATCAGTTGGAATCCACAATTCCCGCTCTGCTCCTTACATTCCCACTAAGTTGTATCTTATTCTAACAAAGCCAATGGATTCAAGTTTCATAATTCCACATTCAGTCCTTTAGTCGTCAGTGTGTGAGAATGCAGATTGCCGATGGACTTAAACAAGTGTTTATTATACTCCTGTCAGTGGAATCCCTCTCCCGCTAAACTCTATCAAAGGCCTCATCGACTAAAGCACCTCAATTCAACTGCCTATCTTTTCGAAACATAAAGCAAGTAGTTTTCCAGAATTATCACACAACTGAATCTCTTCAACTCGGGTACCTTTTGTCCAAATATCTTCTGCGTAATTTATATCCTTCCTTGCTGTGCTTCTGAAACTCTGCTGCCCAGAATTTACAAGAGGCTTAGTGAGGACTGTATAAAACTCACTGCACTGGGGTTGCTAATATATTTATTATGCAATTAAATTTTATAATAATGTAACCAAGTGCTATCAAATTGTGGATAAACATTAAATTATACATTTTCTCATAATTCTAACATACCCTTCCCCATACCCCCACTTTTAAAACAATTAAGAGATGAGCATTTTGCTAATTAAAACTGATGGTAACAAGTGAAAATATTAATAAACGTATCTCACCTTTTTCGCCCTGAGTTGTTTCGTTCCACCATAGGATAAAGAGGAGACGGACATTAGATAATTCGACAAAATTACATTTCAAACATAACTATTTCCAGATGAATGAAAATTCAATATAGAACGAAAATATAGAATCATCTACAGGATAGACTGCAGCAACTCACCAAGGCTCGTTCGAAAGCACCTTCCAAACGCACAACCAATACGATCCAGAAGGACAAGGGCAGTGGACACATGGTAACAAGGCCAACTGGGAGTTCCCCTCCAAGCCACTCACCATCCTGATTTGGAAACATATCGGCCCTTCCTTCACTGCCGCTGGGTCAAAATCCTGGGACTCCTGCCCTAACAGCACTGTGGGTGCACCTACACCACATGGACAAAATGCTAGAGCTCACTCCCTACCAGCACGGTGGGTGTACCTACACCACATGGACAAAATCCTGGAACTCCCTCCCTAACAGCACTGTGGGTGTACCTACACCAGAGGAACAAAATCCTGGAACTCCCTCCCTAACAGCAATGTGGGTGTATCTACACCACAGGAACAAAATCCTGGAACTCCCTCCCGAACAGCACTGTGGGTGTACCTACACCACAGGAACAAAATCCTGGAACTCTCTCCCTAACAGCGCTGTGGGTGTACCTACACCACAGGGACAAAATCCTGGAACTCCCTCCCTAACAGCACTGTGGGAGTACCTACGCCACAGGGACAAAATCCTGGAACTCCCTCCCTAACAGCACTGCGGGTGTACCTGCACCACATGGACTGCAGCGGTTCAAGAAGGCAGCTCATCACCACCTGCTCAATGTGAAATTTGGGATGTACAATAAATGCTGACTCAGCCAGCGAAGCCTACATCCCGTGAATGTATAAATGAAAAATATATATATATCTAGAATAACGATATCAGGTTCAGCAGCCAATAGGAAAAGAAACCAAACGTGCATTCATTCGTTATTGATGGCACATTAAACTCAACGTAATTGCTTACCTTAATTAGACATACATCGGTGTTGAGTCTCTATTTGCCAATTATTTAGAATTCATTTTCTCACACATGCGAACATACAAACATATGAATTAGGAGCAGGGTGAGACCACTCGACCTCTCCAGCCTGCTTCACCATTCGACAAGATCAAGTCTGATCTGCTCGTGATCTCAATTCTGCTTTCCCTTCAGGACTATACCTTATCTCTCACAATCTCTCTTACTCAGTCTCAAAACTAACCAAAGGTACTGCCTCCACTGCTGTCCGGAGAACAGGATGCCACACATTAATGAGCCTTTGGGAAAATATAAGTCTTGTTTTTCCCTCTCATGTCCGTCTTATACTGCGCCCGCCTAACTTTTGTTTCTCAAGTGAGATAAGGAGAATTTTTTCACCCAGAGAGCAGTGAGCCTGTGGAATTCGTTACCTCAAGAAGTAGTTGGGACCAAAACATTGTATGCTTTCAAGAAGGAGTTAGATATAGCTCTCGGGGCGAAAGGGATCAAAGGGTATGGGGAGAAAGCGGGAGCAGGGTTGGATGATCAGCCATGAACATAATGAACTGTAGAGCAGGCTCGAAGGGCCGAATGACCTACTCCTGCTCCGAGTGTCCATGTTTCTATGTAAGTGAGGATGATATCCACTCAGAATGCATCCAGTCAAGCCTCCTCAGTATCTCACATGCTGAAGCAGAGATTTACTTTGGGGGCAAAGACAGAGTTAAAGAAAAGGCGCACTGTCAGAAATTGGAGATTGCTTTTGGAAAATGAGAGATTATTCACTTTGCCTATAGCCAAGATGGATAAGCTCCATAAACTAGAGAGGGGGAAATTGAATTCGGACTCCGTATTTACGCAACAACAATAACTTGCAGGCGGGTAGTAAAACTGATGGAGAATCGAATGGAATTTTGCCCTTGCATTCAGAGAACTGCAATACAAAGGGGAAAATGTTTCCTGTTTCCTGCAGCGACGCAGTTTCGTCCAAAACCCGTATTAGTAAAGCGTTCGGATCTAGGCACCAAATTTCCCCAAATATCTCGGCATTGTCGGACTGGAGGCAACCTAGAATTTCCGGCCAGATTGACCAATGTTATGTTGAGTTTCAGAGGATGAATTTTGAGGAAAGATTATGTAACTTTACGATCATCCCATTGACATTGGGATATCGGCCAGTGGAGGCTCAAACATTGAAAATATTTGGTTGGGCAGATGTGTAACAAGGAAATTTATTCAAATTCGCGTTCATGCTTCTAGGAGGAAAATTAGGAAGGAAGATTACATTTAAAAAATGTCAATTTTCTCTTCCTTCTTTCCCAAAAGTTGTGGGTGTGTTAATCATTCAGATTCAGAATTTAGTTTGAAGACAGACGTGTTAACGGATGTAGGGCAAGGTTTGGAATTGATCTGAGATGTAGATGAGCCAAGGCACAGTTGAATGGTGCAGCAAATCTGAAGGACTGAGTGTCCCACTCCTCTGCCTGCATTTGCTAAATGCTAAGTACATGCCCATGCATTTTCCAATTGCCAAAATTTTTTTTGCCCAAATTAAGAATTATTATTCAATACATGGACCTACTTCTCTATGCGTTCAGCGAAAGCTAACGATACCATTTTTAAAAAATCATTGGATGTGGACGTCGCTGGGAAGGACCAGCATTTATTGCCCACCCCTAATTGCCTTTGTTTAGAGGGCATTTAAGAGTCAAACACATTGCTGGAGTCATATTTAAGACTGGCGGACTTCCTTCCCTAAAGGACATTAGTGAATCAGATGGGTTTTTACAACAATTGACAATGTTAAAACTTTAACTCAAGATTTTGAATAAATTCAAATTCTACCATCGTGGGTTTTGAACCAGGAGTTCCCTGGGTCTAGTTGGATAACAAATCAATTGACAGGACCGTTACGCCAACACATAGCCGGAATGCCTGTTTAGCGATGGTTAATGCTACCGACAGTAATTATTTTAACTCGGGTTAACATAATCACAGGACAGTTAAATCCGCTGATCGCATTATTATTTGTTAAGAATGAATTGGTTTGCTAGTTCTTGACTTTATCAATTAATTTTCCCTTTTACAAGCATGTTCCTGCTCTTGCTGCAAAGGATAGCAAGCAAAAGCTTCCTCCTTTGGCTAAATAATCATAGTCAACAAGAGTTGAATATATCACTTATTTTCTTAACGCTTGTTGAAATTAACAGCGTGGGTAGATTCTTAAGACACACGAATATGGGGCATGTCCTGTGTGTTCTTAACTCGATGGAAATGTGCTAGCAGTGACGTTTCATGACAATGGGTTCAATAAGAACACAATTAATGGGCATCAGACAATAGACAGACCCGTTTTTGAATCATGTTACTGATTGACAACAATTGATTGATTACCTGCATTTTTGATCCACAGGCAACATATCGAAACCGTAACTAACTGAAGCAGAAGCACCGCACTCCCCAGGATAAGTAGGAGTTGTATGTTTATTCCACCTGTAATATATCGAGAGGAATAGAGTCCAAAATATTACACAGGTGAACATAATGGTGTCTTTGCAAATTGGCAATTTATTATTAAGCCCTTAAAATAAATGTAACGCCGCAAACTGAGAGTGACACAGGTGCATTCAAGCTACCCATTGCAGGCTTCTGTGGGCTATATTTAAATCAGGAAATCAAACTGATGATGACAGTCTGCTCATAACAGCTACTATTTGACTAATTGGTATTGATTCATTGCTACACTTACTTCACGTGACCTAGTGCTATACAAAAAAACAAGCCTGAAATAGCAATCAACGCCCAATCTTCCTTAAATTATTCTTGCTTAATAAACCAAAATCAGCATTGTGGGGAACCGGCAAATCTTTTAAAGGAAGTATAATATTCATCAATAGCGCATTGAAGCATATAATTAAGGATTTGCATTATATCGGCGCCCTCCTACCTGATAGGACCAGCCTCTGAGGAGCAGATCTCTCTGACTCTATCCATCTCCCCGCAATCTGTACTTTATATTGACAGGTGTAATATCCAGTCTTGCTTTGTAAACGAGGTACAGTGAGATAGATGACAGAATAATTATGCTTGTTTGTTACTTGAGGCAAATGAAGCTGATCTTCGGAATTAGCGTAGAAATAAAATGTCACGGGCAGGGGTTAAGAGTTCGGTACAATGCAGCTGACGGTGATATTTTGCCCAGTCTCATTAGCAGGGCCTTGGAGTTCCAATAGACAGGTCGGTTTTAAGGGACGGTCTAAAATAAGTGCGAAACGAAATATCAAATAAAATAATAATCAACTTGAAGGTACTCTTGTTGAGACTGTGCAAATCTGTAAAATATGTATTATCATTAATTTCATCTTTTTTTCAATTCGGTTTTCTAATCATTTTGTTTGCCTAATCATTTCAGTAAGACAGGGTCTAAATTTAACTAATAGTTAATCTAAATATTCTAATGAATAGTTATTTTACAGGCACAAGTACAATTTGTACCATTATTCCATCTCTAACCCACCAACATGACTAATACTATCAAAAGCAAGTCTTCAAAGATTCCCTATGCTCTTAGTTAAACCAAAGGGTTAGGCTCAAAATCCATTTCCTACGAGCTTCTTAGAGAACAATGTGCACCTTGCTAAATCGAGGCAAACATGGTTCTTGTTACCATATTTCAATTTATTCATTGTTTTCTCAACAAAACGACTCATTTATGTTCTTTGTCGACTTGCTCTGCTTGCATTTTTATTACATTTTCCAATTTAAAAAAGATAATCATACTTACAAATTCTTAAATATCGCTGAAAATCAATAGATGAAAAGTAGGATGAAGCTTAAAAAAACCTGCATCACTGGCTAGATTGGCTTGGAAAATAATTAGATCTAAATACTGACAATCCCCAGGATCTGATGACCTGATATGTCAGAGAGAAGGAGAGGCACTACATGGCCTACTTCAGCTCCTATTTAACATGATCTCATGTTCACACGACATCGACCTAGGCACTGGAGATGTCAACAGAAAACTCAGCCCTGTTGTCCCTGTAAAGTTCTCATTACTAACATCTGGGAGCTGGTGCCAAAATTGGGAGGGCTGTATCACAGGCTAGTCAAACAACAGCCTGACATATTCACACTCATGGAATCATACCTTACAGTAAATAGCCCAAATACCAGTATCACCATCCCTTGGTATTCTCTGTCCCAGTAGCAGGGTTGACACAGCAGGCTTGGCGGCACAGCGATACTGAGTCTGGCGGGAGATGCACTGAGAGTACTCTGCATCGGTTCCAGATCCCATGAAGTCTCAGGGCACCAGGTAAATCATGGGCAAGGGAACCTCCTGCTGATTAACACGTACCGAAATCCCTCAGCTGATGAATCAGTGCTCCTCCATGCTGAACAACACTTGGAGAAAACTCTGGGGTTGGAAGGGCACAGAATGGACTCTGGGTGGGGGACTTCAATGTTTATCACCAAGACTTGGTCGGTTGCTCCACTACTAACCAAGCCGGCCGGGTACAAAAGGATAACTTCCAGACTGGGTCTGAAGCAGGTGTTGGGGGAACCAACAAGGGGTAAATACTCACCAACCGTCGTGGGGCAGATTCATCTGTCCACGGCAATATCGGTAGGTCTGACAACCGCACAGTCCTTGTGGAGACAAAACCCCGTCTAAACGTTGAAGATACCATTCATCAGGTGTGTGAGACTACCACCGTGCTAAATGGGATAGATTTCGATCAGGCCTAGCAACTAAAACCTGAGCAACCATGAGACACTTTGGGCCATCATTCGCAACATAATTGTACTAGACCACAATCCACAAACTCATGGTCTGGCATGTTCCCCTCTTTACCGTCACCTCCAAGCCAGGGAATCCAACCTGGGTTAATGAACACTGCAGGAGGGCATGCCAAGAGCAGCACAGGGTATAATTAATAACGATGTGCAACCTGGTGAAGCTATAAAGCAGGACCACTTGCGTACTAAACAGCTTAAGCAGCAAGAAATTGGCAGAGGGAAGGAATTCCAAAACAAACTCATCGGACCTTAAATTCTGCAGCCCTACCAACTTTTCAAGAAGCAATTGGGGATGGGCAATAAATGCTGGCCAAGCCAGCGACGCCCACATCTCATGACTGAAGCTAAAATAATGTTTGTTCTATTCGTGGCATCTTAAATGAAGTGGCCATAGAGATGAAAGAGGCAAAAGTTATGATCTTTGAAGAATTCTCAGAATCAGGAAGAGTCGCATTGCATTGCAAAATAACTGCTGGAACACCTTTAGTAAATAAAAGAGGGAAACAGAAAGGAGAAAACTACAGGCCGGCAGCCTAAGTTTTATCATAGGGAGATTGCTAGTTACCATTGTTAAGCCACTTGTAGCAGAATAGTTAGACACTCATAATTTGATCAGAGAGCGTCATCATGGGTTTATGAAAGAGAAATAGTGTTTAACTCATTCATTGGAGTTTCTCAGGAAGAAACAAACAAGGCAGATAAAGGGGAACCTGTCGATGTGGTGTACTTCAGGTCCACAAGCCATTTGACAAGGTGTCACATGCAAGACTGCTATGCAAGATACGATTGCATGGCATAGGATTAACATATTAGCATGGAACAAAAGACCATTTAGCTAATAGGAAGCAGAGAAGGGATGCATGAGACTTATGGGGCTGGAAAGCTTTAACAAGTGGATTGCCACAGGGATCAGTGATGTGGCCTTTCCCATTTACAATGGACATCAATGATTTATATGGAGGGACGGAATATATGGTAGCAAAATTTTCCGATGACCCAAAGATTGGTAGGAAAGTAAGTTGCCAAGAGCAGGTCTGTAAAGAGGTATAGCAGGTTAAGTGAGTGGGAATAAAATGGACAGATAGAGTATAACATTGGAAAATGTGAACTTGTCTACTTTAACAGGATGATTGGAAAAGAAATGTACCATTAGAAACTCTTCCATCTGCAAAGTCTCGCCCACAGCGCTGTCCAGCTGCACATACTCAGAAACAACCTGCTTACTGACACTCGGTTTGGGTTCCACCAGGGAAAGTCAGCTTCTCACCTTATTCCTGCCTTCGTCCAAGCATTCAGAAAATATTTGAATGAAAGAGAGAGACTGCCCTTGACATCATGGCTGCATTTGACTGAGTGTGATATCAAGGGGCCCTATTAACATTGGAGTCAATGGGAATCAGTGGCAGAATTCAAAGCGGATTTGAGGTCACAACCAGGTGAATCACGGTGCAATTGAAAGGCGGAGCAGGTTCGAAGGTCTGAATGGCCTACTCCAATCTCCTATGTTGCTTTGTTCCTAAATATAATCATGTCTAACCTGTAGGTCGTGCTGATCATGGATATGAACAGTCACTGTTTCCCCACCACCCCCACACCACCACCACCACCACCGCCCCCACCACCCCCCCCCCCCCCCCCCCCCCCCCCCCCCCACCCTGGCGTTACAGTATATTGATAAGTAACATGAAAAATGTCAGTGCTGCATCGAAAATTAACTGAATTTGAATGAATGTTTAGTGCACCAAAGAGTTAGAACAAGGTTACTGGTGGAACATGGGCGAACGATAGAGGATGAAGCAGTTGCAAAACAGTAGGAACGCGATGCACCCATGCCTAATGAATAAATGTATTCAGAAATGTAAATTAAGAGGAAATCTTAAGCGGTGTGGACAAGTATAAATAACTGATTAAATTAAACAGTATATCATGTAGGAAAAAAAATGAAAAGCTAAAATCGTTTTCCAACAAAAAAAAATATTTTACCTCTGAAAGGGGTGTTATTTTACAAAAAGCATACAGTAATATTCGCCCACCTGTTATAGTCAATGTCATACGATCACTTTGTTCAGAAGTGAACAGTTGACCTGAAACGTTCGTGTTATAGCTGCAACTGTAATGTTCAACCCCAGGAGACACTGCCTCGGTGATGTTAAACGTGGCCGAATATCTCCCCTTCACATTTATGAGTGGTGCCGATGAAAATGAGTTGTTCGACTTGTACAGATGAAAGGTCCTCTCCGAATCTTGAGGTCGACTTTTGCAAATCAATAGCAACAATTCACCCCTTACAATTGTAGTGAAAATCTGATTCAAGGAAATCTCTGGTGCTTTTGGGAGATCTGGAAAAGAATGTAAATTTCAATATTGAACAATAGTTAAATAGTTTATATAATAATAATTAAGATTATATAGTATAATAATCCCCCTTTGATATATAACGATTCAATTGGGTTCGAAATAAGAAAATGCACACTGAATATTATTTAATTAATTATTTATTGTCCAACTATCCTATTTTACTATTCTAATTAATCACCAAGGAAGCAAATGCTTCTCAAAGTGCAGGGAGATGCACTGTTAATTTCCACTCGCTGGGCTAAAGTGATATTATCATGCAAATGCACAAATCCTTAAAGGCTGGTGTGGAGGTCATAAAAGCAACTCAGGAAACGATTTAAATGTTAATATTGTTGAGATCCATTCAGAATGAAGTTATGCTCCTGTTGCACAATGACTGGGCCCAGCCCTCAACTGATGATGTTATTGTCAGACAACGGCTCAATATAATCCACACGGTGATAGCAGCTATTTTGAACACAGAAGACTTACTTTGCACGTGACAATGTTAGCCATCGGAAATTCTGTGCAGAAACACAACGCGATGATGTCGGATTCACGTCACAGTGGTTCATCAGGGGAGCCATTGCTATCTAAGCGAGAACTCATTGCTGTGCTCCCAAGCTATAGCTCCTATTCTAGCCCTACTATAGTGTCCCAGAGCAGTTCAATGCCCCTAATTGCCCTTGTTCGGAGGTCACCTAAGAGTCAACCACAAAGCTGTGGATCTGGAGTCACAAATAGGCCAGACCACGTGAGGATGGCAGATATCACCCCCTAAAGGAGATCAGTGGACGAGTTGGGTATTCCTATGATGATCGTTTCATCAGCAGATTCTCAATGCCAGATTTTTTTTAAAAAAGTCAATTCAAACGTGCTGTGGTGGGACTCGAACCCAAATCCCCAGCGAATCGCTTGGGCCCCTGGAACAGTATTACTGTGATGAGACCATTATGCCGCTGCCTCATCCCTAAACATCAGTAACCGAAATTCAAAATGTTGTTCAACTCACCTATTACAGCGACGTGCACAATTGTACTCTTTTCGGAGTCTATGAGGCGCCCTCCTATGGTTGTTTGATAAACACACCAGTAATCTCTCGTCCTCTTGGCTACAATTGGGAAATAAGCAAATTTGTATCCAGCGGTCTTGCTTCTCTGAGCTACAAGATGACCATCGCTGCCTTGGTACAGACGGAACTGACTGATTGCACCGTGAGCACTAGCCTGGCAGGTTACGTTGATCCTTTCCCCTCTCAGGTAAACGCTTTCAGCCTCATTTAACCGGATGGACGGCTTTGGTGGACGATCTGGTTTAACGAGACGGGAATAAAATCGAGTTTAAATGTCATTGAAAGCAAGCAGTTGAAAGTGCTAACATTTGATTCGCGGTTCCGAATTGAATCTTAGCAGAAAATCTTTCAGTTACCAATTACAGTCACGGAGACCTTGTCACTCTGCACGGAAGATTTCCATTGGTCGTAAACACTTATCCAGCAGACACAGGCGTAACCGGCGGAATACTTTTGCTGTATTTGGAATGTGGCAAATGGGCTCTTCCCTTTCTCGTTGAACATTTCCGCTCCGTCAAAGTACAAAGAAAATCCATAAACGGGAGAGTGAAAATCGACGCTGCAAGTGATGTTAAGGAATTCACCTTTCACAAATATATTTTCCGACGGACTGATAGAGATTTTCGGCTTCCGCGGATGGTCTGTCAGGAAGTAAAATAAAAAACGAGTCGCGTGCGATAGAACCACAGAAAAGTTACAGCACAGGAGGAGGTCATTCGGCCCATCTTGTCCATGCCAGCCTGAGGACACCCAGGTACCTTTGCTAATCCCACCATCCTGAACCCTGCCCATAGCCCTGCAAGTAACAGCACTTAAGGTGCAGATCCAGGTACTTTTTAAAAGGGTTTAGAGTTTATGCCTCTACCACCAACTTGGGCAGCGAATTCCAGACCAATATTGAGAGGAATTTACACGTTTCGACTGAAATCTCAACTTCAAACTATAGAAAATCCATGCAATGTTAATATTGATTAAGAATGAACACCGCCTCTTACCTATCACAGTAACATCGATCCGTTGACTCTGCTCTGAGTTCAGCCACTTTCCTGATATTCGCATTTCACAGCTGCATGTATAATATGCAGAAGCTCTTTGTGCTAATTCAAAGTGTGCGGTGTGGTAATGGGCGTCACTCCGAACAGTTTTATTGGTCATCCCTTCGCCGTTCCTATGCAAGCACAGCCGGGCGCATGAATACTTAGAACTTACAGCACAGGTGAACTTGGCCAGTTGTCCGTTAACCAACACCGGGAAACGGTTGTTCAACGCAATTGTCGGAGTTTTGGGGCGATCTGTGAAAAGCGCACGGAAAATTGAGTTGAACAATGGACAGACACTTTAGTCAATGCAAACTAAACAGCATGGTGTTCATGTTGAATCACTTCACTTTGTACTCTTAGTTATTTCGTTGGGACGAATGAAGCAACATTGGGGAAAATAAATCGGTTATAGTTGTAAAAAAAAGAGAAAAATGCGGATGCAAATATCCGGAAAAAATCCCTCAGTTGCTCACAGTGTAGAGAACAGTCTTTTAAATCAAGGACTGGATGTACAAACTGTCTGGAATCATTCACATGACAAATAGAGCAATCGACATTCACTAGCGCGTTGTTTAAATAATACTGTTCCAAATATAATCCGTATATTGTGTTACTGCAAAGCATTTAACTCCGATGTTCAGACTTAAAATAAACAGCTATTTTAAAATTGCAATCTAAACAAGAGTGAAGATGGACCGAATAATAAAACAAAAGTTTATATTCAGAACTGCGGCAAGTTTTCGCTAATTATGACTTTAAACTCTGATTCTCGATAAGATATCGGCAAGACTATTACCATCAATGATTAATTAGTTTCCATGTATTTTTCGATTATGTAAATCATCCAAAAGCTTACCGAGTGCTGTAACAGTCACGGGGTCACTCCGGAAAGAGTTGATCGGGTTGAAGGGATCAAGTAGCGAGTAGACACAGGTGAAACTTGAATTATTAGTTACTTCAATTTCGATGCTGAAAGAACATTGATCACCTGTCGATCGAGCTTGACTAATATATTGATTTTCAGCGTTTCTGTACACGGACACCAATGCTGTTGAACACCCAAAATCAAGGGTACACGTAATCTTGACACGTTGACCTTTAATAAATCCTTCCAATGGTGGATCTAAGGCGACCCTCGACTTCCTTTGTCCTTCACGAACTTACCAAATGTGCATATATAAATCAAAGTTATATCAAGAATACATTGCATTCGTATGACCTAGAACATGTTCATTTCCATGAGAAATCGGATACAATGTCCCAGTGCATTAATGTAGGTCTTTGCATCACGAGAAAGTGTTGCCCAGTTTCAAAATATAGAGAAATGACCAGTTGAGATTTGTATTCATTAAACAGGCTCTTTCTGGATCAATGCATTCTAATTTCCCCCCTTTTCCCATAAATAGGGTAAATAATTCACTGTGTCTTTGCAATGAAGGCCTAAGGCATATGAACACACTTCATTTTAGCTGGAGCATCCTGCAGTGAATCATGGGGATTTTCTGGCCCGGGAGTGGGGCTGGCAGTGCTTGGGTGGGTGGGAGGGAGGGTAAGTCGTGCTGGATATTACTTATCTACATGCAGGTGCGAAAGCTGCATTCCATATGTGGTGCAGCCATTTTGAGGAAGGTTTGGAGTAACCATTGGAGCGACTAGAATTTATGTCCCAATTGAAATTCAAGTTTAAAAACAAGGACTAAATAAAGAGAACTCAGAAAAGCAAAGGGAAAAATAAAGTATTGCCGATAACTGATACATGTCATCAGGACACATCGCCACAACATCACAATAAGGCAGAAACAACAGTTTACACGCTATGTGCAGAGAGGGCTGATTGCTAGGCAAGTTTCCTTGCCATAGAGAATGCACCAGTGATGATGGCTGACAATTAACTGCCAACAATTGCTTAAAATATTATCCAGACAGCTTGAACCTGATTGGTCAAGGCGCTGTCCTGATAAATAAGTCGGCAAATGGCTGTCACTTGCTTTGTTCAGCTGAAGCAGGCGCAATGTGTATACATGCCCTATCTGTCTGCAAAGAATAGGGCCCCGTGTATTAATATATGTAGCTTCCAGTACACACAATCGTGCCGCACTGCCAACCAGACTGAAAATCGTGAATTGGCTTTGAGCGTAATTCTTAGCAGACAGGGGATAATTTAGCAAGTGTTGCGCAATCGCGGAATCACATCTAATGTTGAATACTATGCTTTGAGTTTTGCAACACGGGCTGGTTGGGTAAGCGCTGTGCCCTGCCCATTGCTAACGGCGGCTGGGCCAATGCCGTTTGATGCTATCCGCCAGTCTCTGGGGTGTACAGCCCACATGCCTATCATCACACCAGTACTGAAATTCATTCACCGTGACACCCATTTGTGTGACGGGCAAAACATCATTTATGCATCAATTGTAGCTTTTGGATTTATTGTAGCAAAGGTATTATCCGCATATTGGCAAAATGCGAGGGCCAGGAGATTAGTTGTTATTCCATCGAAGAAAGGTTTCTCATGGAAACCAACAGTGATGTTTGCGAGAGATGGGCTGAGTGCTGATCCCACGTCAAATTTGTAAATAGGACTGAGCCATTTTCTCACCGTCGAGTCTTGATCCACAAATAGGGCACATCAAATACTGCACCAGGTTAATGACTGTTCTAATCACATCATTTCGCGATGTATTTCACGCAAACTCGTGAACGGGCCTAAATTTGTCACTTTTCTCCCGGGTGACCTCAGTCTACCTCAGCTTTCACTGGGAGGGCAATGTATCTCAAACACGTTTAGTAGTATAGAACCTCAGTGAGACCACAGTTGGAGTACTGTGTGCAGTTCTGGCCGCCACTTTATAGGAAGGATGTGATTGCACTGGAGGGGGTGCAGAGGAGATTCACCAGGATGTTGTCTGGGATGAAACATTTCTGTTATGAAGAGAGGTTGGATAGACCTGGGCTGTTTACATTGGAGCAGAGAAGACTGAGGGGCGCCCTGATCGAGGTGTACAAGATTATGAGGGGCATGACAAGGTTGGATAGGGTACAGCTGTTCCCCTTAGTTGAAGGGTCAGTCACGAGAGGACATAAGTTCAAGGTGAGGGGCTGGAAGTTTAGGGGGGATGTGAAAAAAATCTTTTTTACCCAAAGGGTGGTGACGGTCTGAAATGTGCTGCCTGTGAGGATTGTGGAGGCGGGTTGCCTCACATCGTTTAAAAAGTACCTGGATGAGCACCAGACACGTCATAACATTCAAGGCTATGGGCCAGGTGCTGGCAAATGGGATTAGGTAGATAGGTCAGGTGTTTCAAACGTGTTGGTGCAGACTCGATGGGCCGAAGGGCCTCTTCTGCACTGTGTGATTCTATGATTCTGTGCACAGGTGAAGCTTGCCATTTCACGCTGCCTCTATACAGTAACAACACAGTGGTATTGAACAATAATAGGCTGCTGTCATCAGGCCAAAATGAGGTTTTGCATATTGCACAAATGAATAATGTGGAATATGAACTTTAGTGCCAGTGTGATGCTATGCATGTAGGCATTACGTTCCAAATACTGGCAGATCGTATCAAACAGCATGTCCCAGTTGCTGTTCTCAACTGGCAGAGGACAAACTGTGTCCAACGAACCCATGCCTGCAGAGCTTAAACCCACAGTGACCAACATTAGATGTGATTTTGGGATTGGACATTTGCTATATAACCCCCAGTGTTCTTAGAAGTTAGCTAACAACCAATCTAAGGCTGTCAGTGGTTTCACAGTGTGGCCATCTTGCGTGTACTGGAAGCTATATATATTAATACACTAAACCCTGTGTCTTTGCAGACATATAGGTCATCTACACACATTGCACCTGTCCACTCTATCTATTCCCCTCATAATTTTGTACACCTCAATCAAGTCACCTCTCAGCCTTCTTTGTTCTAAGGAAAATATCCCCAACCTATCCAATCCCTCCGTGTAGCTACACTTTTCTAACCTCGGCAACATTCTTCGAAACCTCCTCTGCGATCTCTCCAGAGCTATTACGTCCTTCCTATAATATGTTGACCAGAACTGCACACAATATTCCAGTTGTGGTCTCACCAGTGTTTTTATACAATTCCAACATTATATCCTTACTTTTATATTCTATACCTCTGCCAATGAAGGAGAGCACTCCATATACCTTCTTTACAACCTCGTCTACTTGAACTGCTACTTCCAGGAACCTGTGTACTTGTACACCAAGTTCTCTCTTTTCATCGACCCCTCTTAGTACATTCCCATTTCATATAGTGAAACGGCTGCCAATTTTCAAAAAATCTATCGATTGCAGGAATCTGGCAATGATGAATTATATAATTCATGAAATGATTTGGATCTAATTACTGAATGCTGACCAGAGGATTACGTTTAATCACGTTGAGTGATATTCCAACGTCCATAAAAAACGTGGATACCTTAGGTCATTAGAGGTGAGCTATGAAGCAGCCTGGAAATGCCGCACTTTATCGCCATCTCTCCAGGTTGATGGGTATGGGAAGGAGGGGAACTACTTCCCTTACGTTTCTATACTTAGACATAAATCCCAATTTAAAGCCATGAGCACTCGTTTCATAAAAGGATTTCGCTTAGGGAAAACGGGAACGTTTTCAAGGAGGACTTATTGCGTTTCGTCCCCAAGTTTATTTTTCTAAACCCTGAAGGTCAATTGAATAGTCATTTCAAATTCAACTGTTCTTAGCAGGTAATGGGCATGCTCTAAGGCAGTGAAAATGCTATTTACATTATCAAGTATCCTGGTAATAATCAGCATCTGCTGAAATTTTGATAGGTAAATATATATTAAGGACAATAGCTCGCTTTGTAAAAAAAAAGTATGGTCATAACCTAGAACAGATCCTAAATTGAAACAAACCCCAAATATGACGACTCTGCATTATGGCTATTTCTAGTGCAAAGATGACGTAGATGGAGTAGGGAGTTCTGTTTGAACACAAACGTGGGTCACATCACAGCATTGGCTATCTGATCAACAGCCAAGCTGAAACAGAATTTTGATTTTTAATTTAATTAGTCAGAGTGAATTTAATGCACGCTATACAGGCTATCCTGTATTGGGAGGCTAAGGCAAGGTAGGGAAACACGATTCACTCCAATATCATTTTGCACTGGGGAACTGTTCACACTGTAAAGATAGACAGAATGGCATGGCTGCATAGTACGGTTCAATGTATCCCAAAACTCCAATGATATCGGTGCTTTGTTTGGTTGCCCGATCAGAAGTTGCTTATCTCTAAAATAACACTACGGTTATCATTATTCCAAATATGATTACGACTCATAATGAACGATTCCCCTTTTAATAGCATTATAACAAATAACAGGGGAAAACATTATAATAAAGCATTATTAGTGAAGCAATAACAACAAAACAAATACGACTTCATTGCATCTTTCATAAACAATTGAACATGACATTGGCCGGTAGAAGAATCAATGGTTAAAGTGAACGTCATAAATATGGCAACAGACGATCCGTGAAAAGACATCGGCCTGACGAACAGCACTGTTACTGACCTGTGCAATGAACAAGACAGCCCCCAAGCAGCAGCACTAAAATGAATGGGGAAAAAACGGAGCTGTATTAACGTCAAAAATAACAACTCCGAAAATAGCAGTGACAGCAATTCTCATAACAGGCAGCGCCCTTGTGAAACTACATTTCACAAAATACTAATGAAATATAGTTGTCATGAAGCCGTTAATGTATATAATATTATATGAAAAGATTTTTCTTTCAACATAGAGGTTTAGTCTGTGGTTGTGTCTTAATTGGGTTAAAGCCAGCTAGTCTGGGTGCTTTGGTGTGTATTAGTTTTGATATGTAAGAGAAGTAGCGTGCATTTGCATGTTCTGAATAGAGCATTCAAGAAGCGGGGTGACCAATGTTACCGATATAACAGATACCAAGCCGTGTGCTATATTACTAATAAAATCGGTACTATGAAAGGGGCTTTATTGTTAGAGAGGTTTAGTTCAGAAGTTGCTGGTACAATGAGAATTAACATTCAATGGGCAGTGGTAGGTATAACTTCAACAGTTTTCGGGCGTGCAGAGCAGAGGCAATGTAAGATCATAAGGCAGCTGCAAGCCTCCATTTATCTCCACAGGTCCCAAAGTGAAAGGAACCTCATTTAGAATCCGTGAGGTGGAAATGCTTTGCCTGGTTTGGTTAAGTCTATGGGTGGCTGTTGCCTTAATGGAGTTTAGTTTCGGAGTTTGTTATACGTTATGATAGCAGTAATTTGACGACATGTGTGTGTATATATATATATATATATATATTAACCCGTGTAAATTAATACAAATTTTCAATTCAGTTCAATTTAAAGCCTCGATAACTAGTGGTCTGATTCCTGAATTTAGAATCGCATCTCAAACATAACATTTAAGATGAGAGGTTATGACAGTTGTTTAAAGTTTTCCCTTTGGTATTTTTAAGTAACTCCGCTTTACCAACTGCATCGGTCATAACATAGTATGAACTCTATTTCCAATACAAAGCAGCAAAATGATCGTTAAGATTAAGAAACTCGGTTTATGTTCATGAAGATAAATCACCTCAACCAACTGAGAAATGGTGAAACAAGTGAGCAACACCAGGGATTATCTGTTTGATATCACACCCCCGAATGCCAACAATTCACTGGAAGATAATTTTGAAGTACTTACACAAGAAGAGAACACATTTCCTCCAATCCATTTGGTAGAAGTCTCTGTTGGAAAGATTTTAAGAAATGAAAAATAAACCCAATGATTTGTTTCCAATAAGTGTTCAAAAAACAACATATTTCATTTGTTCTTGGCGGTGCTGAGGCTCGTATTTATTGCTTTCGTTCAGAGCTTCCCACAGTGATCCTGAAGTCAGGTAAGTGCAGCTGGTTCCCTTGCCTGCATTGCATAAGTGATATAATTAGACTTTCAATGCGATGGTAGGGCACGAACCCGCTTACCCCAGAGCATTACACTTGCTTGCCTAGCATACGACTTTAATACGACACCTCTATGACAATGCACCCGCTACATTACATGCGGCAGAACAAAGGGTAATGCATTAGTTTTCACTAAGTGCACAAAACCGAGGTCAGGGCCGCCTATGGAGGGACAGTTTGAAGTTGGCGGGGCAAGCTGATGAGGCTATAATAAAGGCATAGCAGGCTCAAGGCTGTATAAGTAAATAGAGAGTTGGCATACCACAGCAGGTATGATGCTAAACATTAAAAACTTACTGGTCATGCAAAAGCTGGGTTATTGCTTTCAGTTCCTTTCATTAGACTTGAGGAAGAATGTCACGGTTTTGTTCGGGTGGGGGAAGGGAAGAACTGTTACCGTGAATGAATGATTTCATCTACGCGTGAAAAAAAAAAATGATTGAGCCGTCTGTTGTAAGAAGATTGGAATTTAGAAGGGGAAATTTGATAGATGCATGTGCAGTTAAGGTTAGGTAGGAAGAAACAAGTTTGCATTGGCATGAATTTTGATGTCTGGTGAGCAGAATTTTTTTGGAAAACTGGACAGGGAGATTATGAAACTTAACATCAAACGTATACATATTTAGACACATTGCTTCTAAGTCTGATGTAAAATTTTTAAAAAAATGTTAGCTTTGAAAGAAGAGATAGACAAAAGGTATACAGTGAAAAAATAAAGGACGGTTACGGTGTAAGTGCTGGGAAACGGGCCGAATTGGATATGCCTTCAGGAATACAAGAGCAGGATGACCTCCGCTTCTGCGGTTAGATTTTTCGCACATGTGGAAAGTAGCAAATGTAACAATGTCACAGAGTCCGCAAATGCTCCGAAGAAGACGGATAGTGACTCTATACGCTAACGCTATCTTTTCTCTCCACAGATGCTGTCAGACCTGCTGGATTTTCCCAGCACTTTCTCTTTTTGCATTGGATTGATGTTGGGCTTTGAAGTTTAATTCATGTTGCATCGCCAGAAAACTCAACGGCCGGTTAATGAGCAGGAAAATAGCGCCATCATGAATTTGGTGAGTGACCAACTAATCTTTCTCATTAAATTAGCACGTGGGATAGAATTTGGCCAGATCACCACTGGAATTCCACACCCCTTCTTTCAAAATAGACATGGATTTCATCAATGGCGCCTCAGCTCCCGTAAATTAAGAGCTGCCAACGTATTAAAACATTACCTCTTCCTTACTGAAGAGGCTAAATGGTCCAATGTGTCCCGACGGGTTAAGAAGGTGACAAATACTTGTAGGAAAAAAACTGAGCTGAAAATCTATAGTTTCTTCTCCATTCTTGCATTCACTGGTCAATTCACATTAAAGCGACGAGCAACCTGACGCTATCTACCAGCATCGATGCTGATAAGTGCACTTAGCACTGGCCCCTTGGATCCGATCAGACTGAACAGTCGCTCAATTAAATATCTGCTAATGCACCTGTCTTTCTGGAAATTTGTTAAGAGCGAGAGATGATTAGCGTGAATAACTCGCATCTTCCAAAAGCGTCCTTCTCAGAAAATGATGCACACATGATGTACTATTCCCTCTGTTTGTAAATTTTGAGTTACCTGCAGCCAGTCACACAAAGGTCCAAGAGCAGGAGAAGGAAATAAGTAGGTATGAGACTAGTGCACTTTGCACTTTTGGGCTACCCCCGACAGTCAACAACTTAATACCTTGAGAAATATTAGTAGGAAAATCCAATGCCCTGAAGAGGATATCATAATAGAATGCAGGTGACAACTCAGAATGAGGCCAGAATTACTTTGATCCGACCAGCATGGATAATTATTCACGGTTGTAAAATAATCTAAACAAATTGCTTGCTATTCAATAGTGTTTTTCACAAGCCCATGCCTGCACAGACTGCTTTGCAATCAGTAAAACACACACACACACACACATATAAATGTTATCCTTATTGTAGTGTAAGCGAAACGCAGCGAAATCCGGTACAGCCAGCTCTGACAAACAACAACACGAAGTTGAGAAACAATCTTATTTCAGTAATGGTGATTGAGGGAAAATGTTCGACCTGAACATGATAGGTTTCTCTTGCAATGGGATGTTCTCATTCAGCTGAGGCGGCAGACCAGGAAGGTCCTGGTATGACATTAATCAAATTAATGAGTCACTAAAATACCATTAATTATAAAATCAATTAGTTTAAAGTGTTTGACTACACTTCTGCCAAGATAAAAAAAATGAATTATTATTAAAGAGGCAATAAAATAATCAAAACTTTTCTACATTTACCTCAGAAAGAAAGAAAGATCCTTTCTTGATTTTGGATCACAGTAAATGCAAGCTTCATACATGTGAACACTTACTCACTCGTTATTGCCTGCCTTCAAGTCTTGCTTTCATCGAATGCTTGGCGTATTGTTTAAACTGCGTGTTTTCACAAAAAAAGAGAAAATAAGATATCAGTAAACAGGAAGTCAGTACTCAGTTGAGGTTAACTAAAATTGTCGCCTACATGACGACTGAAACGCCCATCAACAGATCCTCACAGTGAACTTCCATGTATTGCAAAGGCAATGGGCGTCAATGTGCATGAGTAGAGATAGAAGTTAATGGTGTATAAAGCACTTTCATGTTATTCGTCTCCTTGACATATGTGTTCCGTGTGTGTTTGTGTTTCTGTGTGTGTGTGTTTGAATGATTATGTGTGTGAGCATTTGAGTGATAGTGTGTGTATACGTGTGTGTTCTTGAGTGATTCTGTGTGTATACGTGTGTCTGTGTGTGTTTGAGTGATTGTGTGTGTGAGTGTACGTGTGTATGGATGACTTTCTGAACTTCTGTGTGGGCGTGTGTCGGTTTGGTTTGAGACACGGCTGCTTTGCCATCGACAAAGCCTATTTTTAGAAAGCAGAGCATGAACGGTTGTTTCTTACCGGATTTTAAACACAGTTGAAGACGATTTTATTTTTAAAATTTGCAACGTTGTAGAGGCAAATGTTTGGCCGAAATTTAAAATTGTATCCAGTCAGTTATCATTTCTAGCACATTGCTGTTGAAGTGACGGCGAGTCCCGGCAAATACATTCAAAAAGATAGTCGTTCGGGGAATGTACTCTTGTGTTAAAGCTATTCATAGAATCACACAGAACAGAACGAGGTGTAGGTACTGAGGCCAATTTCAAAGCCATAACATTGCCCGCCTAATCTTGCGAGGAGCCCTCTTCAATCACCCTGATTAAAGCGCCCGTGTGATCTGATTCAACAAGTTTGCATTTTAAGAACGCTCTGTAAAACAAAAACCTCCTCATTTCTCCTTTGGTTGTTTATCCGTTTAACTCTGGCAACGCCCAAAAGGGCACTTTGCTTTGGACCGACATGAATGGAGCCGATGCAGTCACTTGGAACTGTAGGACAGTGGGACGTTGTTGGAGAAGGATTATGTGGTCATATATGACAGGCGTTGCTGACGGCTCCTAGCGACCTGGTGTAGGGCTTGGGGAGGAGGAGAAGGCGTGAAGGGCGGGGAAGGTTGGGATCGTTTGGCGCTGTCACAGTCACAAAGGATACGGTTTGTGTTCTGATCAAAGCCTTTTCTGTGCACAGCCTGGGGTAGACACCCGAATGTAGGGATTGAAACATGGAGTGAAAAGCCAAACACTGCGGATGTTGGAAATCTGAAGCAAGAGCAGACAATTCTGGAAACAGGCTCAGCAGGTCTAGCAGTATCTGTGGAGAGAGAAACAGAGTTGACTTTTCGTGTCCGGATGGCCCTCACTCAGAGCGGGAGAGACGTGGACATGTGATGAAATTTATACTGTTAAAGGTAGTGGGGCAGGTGGAGCTGGATAGAAGGCCAGCGATAGGTGGAGACAAAGGAGGGATTGACAAAGATGTCATGAACTAAAACAAAGGGAGAGTTAATGCTAGAGCTTAGTGCTGAAACAGGTGCTGATAGTGGCGTAAAGACAATTAAACACAATGTGATTATAGAAGAACTAGGGTAGCATTGTTTGAAAGAACAACATGGACAAGTACAGATGGCCTTGCAGGAAATGGGTTGGTGGCAGTGGTGGTAAAAAAAAAACATTGAAAATGGGATAGAAGGAAGGTGCAGAAAGGGGATGAAACCACGGGATAAATGAATACAAATCAAATAAAAATGGATATAATATAAAATTAGTATAGAAATAAAGCAGATTTGAAAAGTGAGTGAGGATGGAGGAGAGAGTTCATGATCTGAAGCTGTTGAACACAATTGTAAGGCCAGAAGGCTGGATACTGCCTAGTCGGAAGATGAGCTGCCGTTCCTTTAGTTTGTGTTGAGCTTCTCTAGACGGCCAAGGACGGACATGTAGGCATGAGAGCAGGGTGGTGGTGTTGTAAAATGGCCAGCAACAGCAAGGTCTGTGTCATGCTTGTGGCCAGACCAGAGGAGGCCTGCAACGCGGTCACACTGTCTGCGTTTGCTCTCCCCGCTGGAGCAGAGACCACATTTGGAGCAGCCGAAGCAATAGATCAAAGGAGACTCGGATATTTACTCCAATTTATTTCATTTTTTAATTAATTGAATCTAATTATTCATGGGTGGCCATGATATATTTGAATGCCATGTCTCATGAGTATTGGTACGGGCCTCTGGATTACAAGCACAGCGATGTCACAAAAACGCCATGCAGTGTGTTGGTTGCATTCTAACAATAACCTGCATTAGATTTCGAGAAATCAATATGGCCTGTCATTCATTTGACAGGAAGGTATAATAATTTTCATAATGTTATTTGGAATTTATTGTAAAGTAGAGCAAGCGTGGGGTCTGTGTCAATGTATGTGTGTGTGTCTGTGTGTGAGGAACGTAATTGAATTAGAAACAGTTGGTGTGAAGGCTTTGATATAAGAAGCAAAGCTACGTTTGAACTGCTAAATAGGCCAGCATGAGTGAAATTTCACAATGAGGTGCAAAGGGATCATTTGCATTTTTAAACCACAGTATCTTGAAATTCGAAATAGATTGTGAAATGTCTCACCTAACCAGGAGAAATTAAGAAACACCGTGTTTATTTTTTCTCCAAAGATTACTGGCAAAATTGGTCCTACAATAGGTTTTTATTAATGGAAAATAAAGTCCAAGGACATATTGAAACAATGGGAGTTTGCATTCAAAGGTGAAAACATATATAAAGGAGAGATCGCTGTGTGTAAGGGCAGGAATTATAAGATCTAACAACTGTGTAACAAGCCTCCAGCCTCTAATCCTCAAGTTGTGTTCTACACGAACTGAACTGAAGCAAACTCCATTTGAATTTGACTGTTCAAAGTATCATGTTATTTTGCCTGGGTCTTTAAAATTAATGTGCTTTACTGTTGAATTAATGACAGTGTAATTGGGGGTTAGTTTAATTAGGGGAGAAAGGGATAAAATGCAGTAATTTGTAGACCTATGTATGTGCTTCGAATTGTATCTTTTATTGATAAATGTTTAATTTAATTTTGTAAAAACCCTCTAAGTTTCGGTGGTCTTATTATTACTGAACTCAAGGCACACACCTCAAAATAATAGCACAAATTGCAAAATAGTTGTGGCAGTTGCTTTCAAGTTTCTATATTGGATTTGGGCATCTTAGCATTTACCATGTGCTGTGCCATAACACTTAGTTAATCAACATTATCATCACATGTAACAAGGGGAAATATTTAAAAGTCCAACAAATGGCGTTTACACCTGAGGGAACGAATGCTTTAAGCAAAATCAGCTTGATGTTTTTAGCTTTCTGTTCAGGTGTCGGAAGGACATTTTCCCATCACGTAGGGAAATTTGGGAGCAAAGGAATAAGAATAACTTTTAGAAAAAAAAAAATCCTTTATTTTCAGGTTTAATTGCTATAATATGTAAATGACAGGCATTCGTAAGGCGCACCTAAAAAATGATCAAACTCCAGCGATATTTAACTTGTCTGTTTCGTTATTTTCATCATGGTTCTGTGGTCCGTTAGGTTAGGTTAGATTTTGGTACGGTAAACATATAGATTCAGGGTCGAAAATAAAGAAGCTATCTATTTGAGATGATCAAAACATTTGACGATCTTGACAGAGGGAAAACCAATCCAACGGGTGAAACGATATAATGATCACTTCGTCACACAGAAGAGGTCGTGAATTACGGAGCAGTTAGCAGTCACAGGGCGCTGAGGTGACAAAAGGGACGCTGTGTGAATTTCACTTCGCCTGGTTGGTTTCGGTTTTGGAGTTTCATATTAATGCGACACTCTGCTTCTGGGTTCAGGTGCCAGTATTCATTCCCAAGCAGTGAACAACAATGAATACCATACATTGAGGCTCAGCAGTGGCACCCAACACAAATGGGTAGCAGGATTTCCTGATTAAGTGTGCGATTAATTATGTAGCTCAGTAAAAACTGGCGTAACTTTGCTGTTTTGGATGCTGTCGTTATTTTACGCTGGAATAGGGAGGTTATTCCGCTCTCTTTAAAGGCTTGTGTGGCTCTGAATGTTAGATTGGCCGAGTCGACCGTGCAATCAACCTGCAAGTAAATAGAAAACATTTTATTTGTGAAGAGATATATTTGTTTTCTTATCCAACCCAGCGTATTAAAGGCTTCGAGCTGTAAATTGAGCCGCAATACATGGTGGTAAGTTTATACCATCTCTTTCAAGAAATTACCCTTGAATCTACCCTGGACTATATAGTTTGATTTAATTAGAAGTTGTTCCTTGTGCAAAATTCGCTCCCTCTGTATGGTAGCCATTCAAATCTTATTTTAATATTTACCGACATGTCTGACATTTTCAATTTCAAGCACCATTTTTAAAACATCAAACCAATATTGCCAGCAACAATGGATATCATGGCCCCCTTTAACACCATCCTTTAGTATTTCTTATAGTCTCAATAGAGAAACGAACTGAGGGGAAATAAAACAGGAATCTGAACAGGAGCCAAGTAGCCATCTGATGAGAGAAGGTTTTATTCCAGTTGTTTTGTCATATGGCAACTTGCCTACGCTCATTTAAGGATTTGTTGTGCCGATTTCCAGACCGTTAATTGGCTCAACATTTTATCCAGGGAGATACCAGTGTTACTGTTACAAGTGACAAGGATTGTTTTCTTTAATCAGGCTGTCAAATTGAATTTGTGTAGTAATTGTCTGAGCTACTTCATCATTAGCTACCGTGCAACCTTTCTGCTGGAGAGCTGCTTACTCCCTCTGTTGCCCATAAAGCAATTTTCCACCCACTAGAAGACATTTTTTGAAAGATACGCTTCGAAATCAAATGATATTTCTTTCAATATATTTTCATCGCATGTGGGCGCTACTGGCAAGTGCCTGTCCCCATACATCGATTGCCTTTGATAGCAGATAGCAGTCAGCCACATTGCTCTGGCGCTGATGTGACATGAGGCAGATTACTTTTCTCAGCAAAATACTATGAGAAATTCATGGTTACCATTACTAAGGTGCCACTCCATCTTTATATTGCATAGCTTTCATTTAAAGCACATAAGCTGCTATGGGAATCCTTCCCACCAGAGCATAAACTGCTACTCCAGTGATATCACCAATAAGCTACCATCGACCCTTACTGATCGATGGCCATGAATGTATAATAATTTTCATAATATTTTTTTCTGATTTATCATAAAATAGGTTTATGAGGGTGAGTATAGACGGGTCTATCTTTGTGTGACTTTTAGATAGATGAAGGGAGTTTTGGATTTCAAGGGCATTTTAGTCTGTTCACAGATAGCCAGATAAACAAGGCTAAGGAATGTGTTTATTTTTCCCAACAGTTAATGGCAAAATTGGCACCATGGAATGTTTAAATTATGAGGAAGATAAAGCTTCAAAGAAATGTGACACAATAACATTTACATATCAAAAAGAAAGAAACTTATATAAAGGAGAATGAAAGGCTTTGTGGGAAGAGAGGAACTTTTAAGGTCTAAAAATAGAGCATGAAATAGTCCTAATGAAGCCTATGGTATTTGTTCATAAGTCTGTTGTCTACAGGAATTGAAGCTGGAGAATTGCTATTTGCAATTCCACTCTCCAGGGTATTTTGTTAATTTTCTGGATCTCTTTAAAATCTAAACTCTATCTTTGGACCATTGCCTTAAAGGGAGTGCAACTGGTGGTCATATTAATGAGGAATTTTAAGGGTTATTATGATAGTAAGTAATTTGTAATCTTATGTAGGTGCTCGAAATCTTTTATTTTCTAATAATTATTTTTATTTAATTTTTAAAAAGTGTAAAATCCTCGGTGGAGCAAAAACTTCTGAATTCAGTGCAACTCGCAATAAATACACATTGCGAAACCGTTGTGATAGAGAAACCGCGTTTCCCTGGATTTGGACCTCCTGGCTAACGTCATCAGTCGCGTCATCACACAAGCGTTTCTTTGCTGAATGAAATGAAAGTGAGACCTTGAAGCAGAAGTTGAAGGTGATGATGACGATGGTGATGACGATATTACTGCTGTTAATGATAATGATGACGCTGCTGATGATGATAATGAATATAATGGAGTTCATATTACGCAATAAATATTTGGATATTTCACAAGAAAGATCAGGAGCTGGACGACCGGGATCAGCAGATTAGACTGTGTGCGGCAAATTAGAATATATATTATTAGGCAACTTCAATTGATCCGATAAATAGTAGATACGGCCTCCGTGTGTTACGTAGCACCTATCAAGATCACTACCTAAGCTGGTATTATGTTTTTTGTTCAAGTCCATGACATTCTTTCTGAATTGTAATTTCTCCCTTTGGCGATTGGACCATTGATTAAGGGAAGAAAAGCCTACATCTTTGTCCATGGCTTTGCTTAGCTACCTTAATTGTCTCTGTGTCAACTTGTCTCTGATGAAGCTCCAGCGAAGGCCCCTCAGGACGTAGTTCTACCTTATTTTCAAAATAAACACATTTTCTTGTTGATACTATGGTTCTGGGGAACATACGCGTCCGATGTTATTATGGAGATCTGGGAACATTGCTGTTGCGTTAGACTTATTTAGGGCTGATTGTAATTTGCAACATGTACCTACCGTAATGAATTAGAAGCTGTTAACTAAAAATAAGTTTTTTTTTATATTAACAGCTTATAAAATATGCAAAATAAGTTTTCTAATGGATGGCCTTAGCAATTGATTCAAAACTCTCCCCTGTTAGTGATCAAAAACACTCCTCAACACTTTCCAGTGCAGGATTGTTTCATAAAAGAATATAGCCTTGTTGTTAGTGGAGGAGGCGACACCAATTATAAAGATTCATCATGTACAGGAAGCAGTTAGTAAACAAATGCTCTCCAGCCAATAAATACATGTGAGTTCACATCTTGGTAGAAAGTCTGATCTGGATACCTGATATTAAAGACATTCGACACTAATTTCGTTCTATTGCATAGAAAACGTAATCATATCATTCAGGCTTTAATGCCAGCGAAATCCATGAGCATTGTTTTAATAGTCTTGAAAATGCAAGCATGAATATTTTTATTAAATATTGAAATTAATGACCATACTAGCATTAACATCTACTATTCTACCTACTAAAGTTTGCAGTCCCTGAGATCGGAGCTATGCTGCCCTTCGTTTATATGATGGCTCCTTTAGAGAGATATCTCAAGGAAATATCTGTATCCATAACGATTTTTTGGATTTACAATTTTATGCCCAATTATTATTATCATCATCATTATTATCAGTATTAACACTATTGATGTTATTAATACTATTAGCAATATTATTATTAATATCAATATCATTATTATTACTAGTGTTGCAATTAATACTATCAATATAATTATTAATACAATTTCGTTTATTATTTTTAGTATTATTCACCACTAACAGGATGCTGCTGTCAAGCCAAAAAATACGTTCTGCCTCTCACATGTTTAATGTGGCATATGAATGACTGTGCTGGTGTGATGCTTGGTTTGTTGGCCATACCTCCCAAAAACTGGTGCATCATATCAAGCACATGTCTTTCCGTCTGTTTAAACAGGTAAATTACTGACCATACCCACCCAGCCCCCTTTTCTCCCCGCAAAACTCAAATGACAGTGTTCAATATTAGAAGTGATTGCACGATTGGACAACATTTCCCAAACAAACCTGCTCAGAATTGCAATGCCAGCCAATTTTATGATATCACTCAGGCTTGCAGCCTGGTTCACTTATAGGTGCTTGTAGCTGCATGTGATAATACACTGGGCAGTGCCCTTTGCAGGCAGAAAGAACATGTACTAGGGCCATCTGTCACTTGCTCGTCCTGCTTTTGACCCTTAATGTCACCATTAGCACCTTCCGTAGTTTATATCACCACTGCCCCTCTGTCCTTTTGTCTATGACATCTTTGACAATCTCTTCTTTATTTCCATCTATCACTGGCCCTCTATCCAGCTCTAAGTGTCCCACCCACCTCAACTAGCTTATATTTCACAAACAGTAATATGTGGAAAAACTCAGCAGGTCTGACAACATCTGCAGAGAGGGATCCAGTTGATGTTTCGAGACTGTCTGACCCTTCATCAGAACTAGAAAATATAGAAATGAGATGAAATATAAACTGGTAGAGGGGTGTGGGACAGGAGGAGCTCGATAGGTGGGCAGTGATAGGTGGAGGCCAGGAAGAGACTGCCAAATATGCCATAGACAAAAGGATAGAGGGGTGTTGATGCTGGAGATATTATCGAAAGCATGTGATAATGGGGACATTAAGGGTAGCAAGCAGGACAAGCTAGTGGCAGATGGCCCTAGTGGGGGTGGAGTGAGGTGGGGGGAAGGGATCAAAATTGTCTAAAAGTTGGAGATAAACCAATAGATTGAAATAAATTTCAAAATAGGTGGAGAAGGAAAAAATATATTTGTAATAAATATATATAAATTATTGATAAAATGGGGATCAGATAGGGGGTGGGGATGGAGAAAAGAGTTCATGATCTGAAATTGTTGAGATCATGAACTCTCTCCTCCATCCCCACCCCTTTTTCCCAATAATGTATATATATATATTTTAACAAATATATTTTCCATTTCCCATTTTCTTTTCAAATTTATTTTGATCTATTGATTCAACTCCAACTTTTAGCCCATTTCGATCCCTTCAACCCACCCCACCCCATCCCACCCCCACTAGGGCCATCTGCCACTAGCTGGTCCTGCTTGCTACCTTTATGTTTCCCATTAGCACATCCTTTAGATAATATCACCACCGTCAACACCCCTCTGCCATTTTGTCTATGAAACCTTTGACCTCCGTCTATCACTGGCCCCCTATAGAGCTCCTCCCTCTACCAGCTTATATTTCATCTCATTTCTGTATTTTTCAGTTCTGATGAAGGGTCTTATGGACTCGAAGCATCAACTGTATCCCTCTCCACAGATGCTGTCAGACCTGCTGTGTTTTTCCAGTTATTTTTATTTTTGTTTAAGAAAAACATTGAAGTAGACGATGATAATTGTTGGGTCAATGAAAGAGGCATATGCAGCTGGTAGAGGCAATCAACTGATGATCTGAGAAATTCAATGATAAATATAAGCAATCAATGGAAATATTTCACGGGTTTAGGAGATAACAATATGCAATGAAGTACCATGCATCCATAATTATATTAAACATGTATTGATTCTTGAACAGGTGCCCTTAAAGTACAGTTAAAAACGTGAGCACATAGGCACATACACCTAGGACTTTCAAGATCACTGGGTCACTTTGTTCACAGTCTATCAGTCGCCCTGAGATCACCGTGTTGTACAGGCATCTGCATTGATTTATCCCGTGGTTCAATATCTCTGTGAGGTTCAACGTTTCTGAATATTTTCCCTTCAGGATGATGAGTGTAGTCACTGGTCAAGCGCTGGTCATGGTGCACAGATTAAATTAGTGCACATCAGCAAAAGCAGGTCTCCCCTTGCAACGGTTGTGATGTGTGAATTCAGGACAATCTCAGATTTTGTTCGGCGACCTGAAATATAGTTCAATTCATGTTAATAGACAGGAATTGAATAACATATCTCGACACATAAATGGTACGTCAACATCTGAATGTAGTTATCAGGGAGAAAAAAAGGGATCATTCATTAAATTCAAAACAAAAAGAAATGTGTCAGAAAATTATGCTTAAGATTCAGTAAATCATAATAAATATTTTCAACTGCTGTTGGGTATTTTGTAAAAATAACGTTGGTTTTGAAATTATACATGATTGAAAATGATATATTTAATTTGCTGTGCAGATTTCAACTGTCTTACTTCAAAAAACTGAATTGGGAAGCACAGTATTCTGAATTGACAGAAGCGTGATCAGTGTTAGGGTTTTGAGGCCTAAGGGTTAGTGGGATTTGCAGGTTCAGTGTTATTGGGGTTTGTGAGTTCAGTGTCAGGATTTTGAAGCCTAAGTGTTAGTGGGATTTGTGTGTTGAGTGAAAGTGTGGTTTGGGGCCTAGGTATTAGAGAGATTTAGGGGTTCAGTGTTAGTTTGATTTGTGGTTTTAGTGTTAGTGGGATTTGTGGGTTCTGTGATAGTGGAATTTGCAGGTTCAGTGATGGTGGGATTTATGGGGTCAGTGTTAATGGGACTTGGGGGTTCAGTGTTTTTGGGATTTATGAGTTCAGTATTAGTGGGACTTGGGGGTTCTGGGTTAGTGGGGTTTGTCAGTTCAGTGTCAGTGGGATTTGGGGTTCATTGTTAACGGGAGTTGGGGTTTCAGTGTTAGGGGCTTGAGGCCTACTTGTTATTGGGATTTTGGTGTTCAGTGTTAGTGGGAGATGGGGGTTCAGTGTTAAGGGTTTGAGGTCTAAGTTTTAGTGGGGATTGTGGGTTCAGTGAAAATGCGGTTTGGGCCCTAAGTCACAGCGGGATTTGAGGGTCCAGTGTTAGTGGGATTTGTGGGTACAAGGTTAGTTGGATTTGGGGGTTCATTGTTGGTGGGAATTGTCGGTGCAGTATTAGTGGGACTTAGAGGTTCAGTGTTTGTCGGGTTTGTGGGTTCAGTGTTAGTGGGACTTTGGTGTTCAGTGTTGGTAGGAATCATGGTTTCAGTGTTAGTGGGGCTTATTTTTTCAGTGTTTGTGGCATTCGTGGGTTCAGTTTTGGTGGGACTTTGGGGTTCAGTATCAGTGGGAATCGTGGGTTCAGTGTTAGTGGGACTTGGGTTCTTCAGTGTTTGTGGGATTTGTGGGTTCAGTGCTAGTGGGACTTGGGTGTTCCTTGTTAGTGGGAGCTGGGAGTTCAGTGTTAGCGGTATGAGGCAGAGTGTTAGTGGGATTTTTAGGTTCAGTGATAGTGCGGCTTGGAGCCTAAGTGTTAGTGGGATTTGTGGGCTCAGTGATAGTGGGGTTTGGGGGAACCGTGTTAAGGGATTTGGGGATTCAGTGTAAGTGGGATTTGTGGGTTCTGCGGTAGTGTGATTTCAAGTCCAAGTGTTAGTTGGGTTTGGGGGTTCAGTCTTAGTTGGATTTGGGGCTTAAGTGCTAGTGTGATTTGTAGGTTGAGTGGAAGTGGTATTTGTGGGTTCAGTGGAAGTTCGGTTTGGAGTGAAGTGTTTGTGGGACTTGGGGGGTCCATATTAGACAGTTTGAGAGTCACGTGTTAGGGGTTTGAGACCCACTTGTTAGTGTGATTTGGGGGTTCCGTGTTAGTGGGAGTTGAGGTTCAGTGTTAGGGGTTTGAGGCCCAAGTGTTAGTTAGATTTTTGGGTTTAGTGAAACTGTAGGTTTGCGGCCTAAGTATTTGCAGGATTTTTGGGTTCCGTGTTAGTGATATTTGGGGCTTCAGTGATAGTTTTTTTGTGGGTTCTGCGATAGTGCATTTACAGGCCTAAATGTCAGTTGGATTTTGGGGTTCAATGTATGTGAAAGTCCGGGGTTCATTTTTAGTTTGACTTGCGGGTTCTGTGATAGTGCAATTTCCGGCCTAATTGTTCGTTGGATTTAGAGATTCTTTGTTATTGTGAATTCTGTGTTCAGTGTTAGTGTGGTTTGTGGTTTCAGTGACAGTGGGATTTGTGGACTCAGTGTTAATGGGGCTTGGGAGATCAGTGTTAGGTAAGTGGAGCTCAATG
The DNA here is from genome assembly GCF_017639515.1 of Carcharodon carcharias. Taxonomy (NCBI): domain Eukaryota; kingdom Metazoa; phylum Chordata; class Chondrichthyes; order Lamniformes; family Lamnidae; genus Carcharodon; species Carcharodon carcharias. Next base: position 253,136 of record NW_024470814.1, on the reverse strand, counting down.
CCTTAGTGGGATTTGGGGATTCAGTCAACATGGGATTTGTGGGTTCTTTGATATTGGGATTTGGCGTTGAGTCAATGTGAGATTTGATGGTCCTGCATTTGTGGGACTTGGGTTTCAGTGTCAGTGCGATTTTGGCGTTCAGTGAAAGTCGTGTATCAGACCTAAATATTATTGGGATCTGTGGTTTCAGTGTTGGTACGGTTTCATTGTGAGGCGGTGTGAGACTCACGTGTTAGTGGGATTATAGGGTTCAGTCAACGCAGGATTTCGGGGTTCTGTGATAGAGCAATTTCAGGCCTAAGTGTTACCTGGATTTGGAGGTTCAGTGTTAGTGGGAGTTAGGGGCTCAGTGTTAGTGGGATATGTGGCCTCAGTGTTAGTGGAATTTTGTGGTTCAATGTTAGGGGTTTGAGGCCTAAGCATTAGTGGGATTTGTGGGTTCAATGTTACTTTGAGTTGGGGGGTTCTGTGTTACTTGTTTTTGGGAGTTCAGCTTTATGACTTTGAGACCTAAGTGTTAGCAGGATTGGTGGGTACAGTGAAAGTCTGGTTTGGGACCTAAGTGTTAATGTGATTTGTGGGTTCAGTGTTAGTGGAACTTGGAATTCAGTGTTATGTGGCATGAGATCCTTATGTTAGTGGTATTTGTGGGTTCAATGATATTGTGATTTGGGAGTTCAGTCAATGTGGGATTTGCGGTACTGTATTAGTGGGATATGGGGGTTCAGTGTTAGTGGGATATGTGGGTTCAGTGTTAGTGGGATTTGGGTGGTCAGTGAAAGTGCAGTTTGGGCCTAAGAGTTATTGGGATTTATGGGATCTGTGATAATGCGATTTCAGGCCTAAGTGTTGTTTGGATTTTTGGGTTCAGTGATAGTGAGGTTTGGGGCCAATTTGTTATTGGGATTTGTGTGTTCAGTGATAGTGCACTTTGGAGCCTAAGTGTTAGTGGGATTTGGGGCTTCAGTGAGAATGTATTTTGAGGCTTAAGTGTTAGTGGGATGTGTGGGTTCAGTGATAGTGGGATTAGGGGTTTCACTGAATGTTGTGCTTTCGGGTCTACATGTTATTGTGATTTGTGGATTCAGTGATAGTGGAATTATAGGCCTAATTATTAGGGGGATTTGTGGGTTCACTGCTATTGGGATTTGGGGGTTCAGAGATAGTGTGCTTTCAGGTCTAAGTTTTCATGGGATTTTGTGCCTCCGTGTTTGTGGGGTTAGGGGTTTCAGTAATGGTTGGACCTAATGCCTCAGTGTTAGTGGCATTCGGTAATAGTGATGTTTCAGGCCTAAATATTTCTGGGGATTTTGGGGTTCAGTGTCAGTCAAATTTGTGGGTTCAGTGATGATGTGATTTGGCACCTAAGTGTTAGTTTTATTTGTGGGTTTAGTGTTAGTGAGATTAGGGGGTTCATTGAGAGTGTGCTTTCAGACCTATGTGTTATTGGGGCAAATGAAGTCAGTGATAATGGAATTGCGACCGAAGTTTAGCTGGAAATTGTGGGCTCAATGAGAATGTATTTTGGGGCCTAAATGTTGGTGGGATTTGTGAGGTCAATGTTTGTGGGATTTGTGCGTTCAATGTTTGAAGGATTTTTGGTATAGTATTAGTAGTATTTGTGAGTTCAGTGATAATTGTTGGGGGATGCAGTGTTAGTGAGAATTGTGAGTTCAGTGAAATTGGGATTTGTGTCCTAAGTGTTAGTGGGGTTTATGGGTTCAGTGTTAGTGGGATTTGTGGATCCATTGATAGTTGCTTTTCAGGCCTCAGTATTAGAAGTATTTTGGGGGTTCACTGACAGTGTGCTTTCAAGCCTACATGTTATTCAAATTTGGGTGGCTTCAGTAACAGTGTGGTTTGAAGCCGAAGTGCTGGTGGGGTTTGTGTATTCTGTGATAGTGAGGCTGAGGGCCCAAATGTTAGTCGGATTTGTGGGTTCCGTGTCATGGGACTGGTGATTTCAGTGATAGTGTGCTTTTTGGCCTACGTGTTATTTGGATTGTGGATTCAATGATACTGGAGTTTGGGGCCTAACTGTTATTGAGATTTCTAGTTTCAGTGAGAGTGTGGTTTGGAGTCTAAGTGTTAGTGGGATTTTTGGGTTCTGTGATAGTGGGATCAGGGGTTTCAGAGCAAGTATGCTTTCGGAGCTACGTGTTATTGCAATTTGAGGGTTTAGTGATAGTGGAATTATGGGCCGAAATGTTAGTAGATTTGTGTGTTCATTGTCATTGGGACTTGGGAGTTCAGACATAAAGTGTTTTCAGGCCTAAATATTCATGGGATTTTGTGCCTCCGTGTTCATGGGGTTAGGGCTTTCTGTAATAGTTGGATCTTGTGCATCTTTGTTAGTGGGGTTTGGGGGCTCCGTAATAGCAATGTTTCAAGCCTAAATATTTCTGGGATGTTGGGGTTCAGTGTTAGTGGAATTTGTGGGTCCCGCGATGATGTGATTTGGTGCCTAAATGTTAGTGGGATTTGTGGGTTCAGTCATAGTGGAATTTAAAGCCAAATTTTTAATGGGATTTGTATGTCCATTGATAGTTGATGTTCAGGCCTAAGTATTAGAGGGATTTGGCGTTTCAGTGATAGTGCAATTTGGCATTACAATGATTGTGTGTTTTGTTGCCTAGGTGTTAGTCGGATTTGTGGGTTCAATGTTAGTGGATTTGTGGGTTCAGTGATAGTGTAATTTGGGGCCTACGTGTTAATGGGATTTGTGGGTTCAGTGATATTTGGATTAGGGTTTACAGTGAAAGTGTGCTTTTTGGTCTTTATGTTATTGCAATTTGGGGGTTCAGTGAAAGTGGGATTAGGCACCTAAGTGTTAGTGGGTTTTGTGGGTTCAGTGTTATTAGGATTTAGGGGTTCAGTGATAGTGTGCTTCCAGTTCTAAGCATTTGTGGGTTTTTGGGCCTTCGTATTAGTGAGACATGGGGTTTCAGTAATAGTTGTATTTCATGCTTCTATGTTAGTGGGATTTGGGGGATCAGTAATAATTGTATTTCATGCTTCTTTGTTAGTGGGATTTGGGGGATCAGTCATAGGGCAGTTTCAGGCCTAAATGTTACTGGCATTTTGGGGTTCAGTCTTAGCAGGATTTGTGATTTCAGTCACGGTGTGATTTGGTGCCTATGCGTCAGTGGGATTTGTGGGTTCAGTGAGAGTGCGGTTTGGGCCCTAAGAGTCAGTGGGATTTGTGGGTTCAGTGTTAGTTGGTTTTCAGGCCTAAGTATTAGACGGCTTTGGCAGTTCGGTGATATTGGCATTAGGGGTTTCATGGAAAGTGTGCTTTCGGGCCTACGGGTAATTGCGATTAGGGGTTTCAGTGATAGTAGGTTTTGGCACATACGTGTTACTGCCATCTGTGGTTCAGTGTCAGTGGGATTTGGGTGTTCAGTAATGGTGTACTTCCAGTCCTCAGTATTCATGGGATTTTGGGCTTCTGTGTTAGTGATGTTTGGGGTTTCACTAATAGTTGGATTTTATGCCTCAGTGCTAGTGGGTTTTGGGGAATCAGTAATAGTGACGTTCAGGCCTAAATATTACTGGCATTTTGGGGTTCAGTGTTAGTAGAATTTGTGGGTTTGGCAATTGTACCATCTTAACCACATTAAAATGCAGTGTGAGGGGATGAGGACAGGTTAATAATGTTTATTGTAAGCGACTGATATGCAAAATTAGCTCAGTCAAGAGGTACATTCTCTTCCAATCTCAACTCTTTTGGGTGAAGATGGGATGGATCTGAAAAGAGCCTTTGGGTCTAGATGTGTATCTTTGTAATATATTATATTAAATTTTATCATTGAATCATGAAATAATGCAGCACAAACAATCCTTTCAAGTGAAGCAGCATTTCACTGGCACTGTCCTCAATTTGGTCTACTGCATTCAGTACTCACAATGCAGCCTCCTTACATTGGAGAGAACAAACGCAGACTGGGTGACCGCTTTGTGGATTGCCTTCAGTCTGTCTGCAAACATGACCCAGACCTCCCTGTCGCTTGCCATTTCAAAACTCGACCCTGCTCTCATGCCCACATGTCCGTCCTTGACCTGCTGCATTGTTCGAGTGAAGTTCAACGCAAACTGGAGGAACAGCACCTCATCTTTGAATTAAGCACTTTACAGCCTTCTGGACTTAACATTGAGTTCAACAACTTCCATTCATGAATTCTCTCCTCCATCCCCACCCTCTTTTTGATCCATTTTTTTCTAATGTTTATTTTTAAAATTTTAATATGTTATTTCTCCTCTATTTCTTTTCTTTATTTCTTTTCAAATTTTATTTCTATTCAGTGTTTTATCCCCACCTTTTAGATTTCTTCCATCTTTTCTTCCACACTGTACCATTCCCCCATCCCAAAACCACTAGGGTCATCTGTCACTTGCTCATCCTGCTTTCTACTCTTAATGTCACCATTAGCAAATCTTTTAGCCAGCATCACCACCATCAACACCCCTTCGACATTTTGTTTATGGCATCATTCACAATCTCTCTTTTGCCTCCACCTATCACTGGCCTTCTATCCAGCTTCAGCTGTCCCACCAACACCCCCACCCACCCACCCCCGCCACACCCACTTAAACAGTATATATTTCACCACATTTTTACTTCTCTCCAGTTCTGAAGAAGAGTCATCTGGACTTGGAATGCTAACTCTGTCTTTCTCTGCACAGATGCTGTCAGACCTTTTGAGTTTTTCTAACCATTTTTGCTCTTGTTTCAGATTTCCAGCATTTGCAGTACTTTGCTTTTATCTTCTTTAATTTAAAAAAAAAAATGTTTGCCGATTCAATTCACAATTTGTTCTCATTTTGTCATCAACTCAAATTACCATCGCTATAGCATAGATTTAAGGTAAGAGGCAGGAGGTTTAGAGGGGATGTGAGGAAGAATTATTTTCACCCAGAGGGTGATAGGAATCTGGAATTCACTACCTGAAAGGATGGAAGAGGCACAAACCCTCATAACACTTAATAAGTATTAAGATGTGTACTTGCCATGCCATGGCATAAAAGGCTGTGGGCCTAGTGCTGGAAAATGGGATTAGAAGAGTTAGGTACGTGTTTGACCGGCGCAGAATGGATGGACCGAAAGGCATTTTGCTGTGCTGCAGACCTCTGTGACTCTATGAAGCTAAAATTTCACATTGGAAACATGTGGATGGAAATAAAGTCCTGTCATTTTTGCTTCACCAGGGACCTCCTTCTGTGCTGGAATTAGGTCCATGAATTCCATGGAGAGGATGGTAAATAAGTGACAGGCGCAGACTCAATGGGCAGAAGGTTCTTTTTCAGTGCTGCATATCTCAGTGACTCTCTGAATGTGATTAAGCAGTTTCACGAGGGCGTGTCCTGTTTCCTGGACCATTGTTACGTGTGGAATACGCAGGGAAACTGACCTAAGGAGAACTGAGCATGCGTCAAAGACAAGCTGTTACCACTCACCACCCAACACACATAATCCTGGAAACTGACAAGAGAGGAGCATGCGTGTACCTCTCCCCTTGCACTGCCAGTTAGACAGTCTGGTTCAAATGTAGCCGACTTTCGAGTGCGAGCAGGAAGTGCTACCGGAACATGGAGTGAGCTGGGAAGTGAGGGGCCCCCTCTGTTGGTGAGTCAATATTCTTGCTCTGAAAACCATTGCTCCAGAGGACAGTCCTGGTCGCGTTATGTGGCAGCGATTCGTGAGAATTGACCTGAGTGTCGGGTTTCTCAAAGTGCACCTAGAAGTGTGCAAAAAAAAAATTGTGTAAAAAAAATCTGTTTCAGAGCATTGGATCCCCCAGAAGTGTGATGTTGGTGATTGAGAGCTATATTACCGCTACATCAGGGGCTAGGACATTATGTTCATAACAAAGGCCTTGAACTCAATTTCAACAGAAAACAGTGGATGTTTAACACTTGCTTATATCCGTGGAACTCAATGCAAATTTGTCAAATGTCCTTTAGGTGTTGGAGATATGAACCTTGACTAATTCGTAGCTGTTGTCCTGTCTGATATAGATCCAGCCTTGGACCAGTGCACGTTTTTAGGTTGTGAATAAATAGTGAAAACTCAATATGTCTCACTTTCCTTTAAAATAACACTGGTGTTCTGAAGCTGAGTGCTCCAGCATTGCAGTGCTGCCAAACATTGCGAAGTTTGCATCTCTGCTTCCCCTCTCCAAATAGTCTAACTTATTAGGAACAGGCATATTAGTTTACAACTCAATTGATATTCTCGTCTGCAACTTGCTCTGTGGAGTAACATATGTTATTTTCATTACCAATCTCTTCACAGCGTCCTTCACTGGGCACAGACTAGTTGGGATTGTTACTACATTCAGGGTGCAGGAAGACCTTAGTCAACTCCTCCTGACAAGCGGTAGGTTCACTATCTCCCAAATCACACCAGCACAGAACTGGCATCACTTGTACTGTTATGGGCAGGTGAAGCACTGAGCCTCACAGAGATACAAAGTTCTTGAGCCACACTGTAAATCCTGCGGTGACCCAGAGCAGCAGACTCAGAGAGAATTTAACCGTAAAAACAGTCATGCTCACAGGTTCCCTTTTGACTCTCTCGGTCAGACACAAGAACAGATGCACAACAATGTGGTACTAGTTCACATTTTTTTCGGCTGCACATGTATTCTTAAAATGCACTTCCCCTACATCCCAGAGTAATTGAGGTCTTTGCATGAACCAACACAACTCCAGAGACAGAAACAAATAATCTCAAACAATCACTGATATACTGAAGGTTGGGGGGGGGGGTGGATGGATAAGGATGGAGAGAGTTGAGAACTGCATTTATCAGTTATGTTGAGCAAGAAAAGTGGTGCTTCTACAATGCATCTGATTATTATTGACATCAACTATCCAAATTTGTATTCGAGTCCCAAATTACCAACGAATAAGAGAATTAAAATATGAGAAAGTGGACATTGAGACCCTCTTTCCCATCTGTTCTGCCAATTACACATCATAGTTTTGCAACTCAACTCCATTTATCTGTTTTCCATCCATAAGTGTGGATAAATATTCCCAGAAACATTTCTATGTTTGACAGTACCCATTCTACACTGATTTACAGTGATAGGATCAATTTCTAAGACTTAAGTGAAGGTTTAAAGTTGTATCATTGAGCAGTGTAATCTAACTGTTACCATTACCATCTCCCGGGTAGTCTTTGTTATGCAAGACTCGAGTTATGAGCTGTGCTCATTTTTCTGGTATATACTTGATGTTATTTTATCTGTGTTGCTATATTTGTTGTGAGAGCTTATGATTTACACTGTATCTGTGATATGTGAATTTGCTTTTCATTTGTCTCCCTGTTTACAGCTTGACTTCCAGCCTATTTTTTTTGAATGGGAGATTCATGCTGTATCTATTATTGCCTGTGAGTGTATCTGGGAGTTCTTTTTTCTTTTATAATGTGCAAGTCTTTGTTGGCGCTGTGGGTATGTGTGTCCCATAAATTACATGTCTGATGCTATCTGGTCCTGCACCTGGGTGAGATGTGTTCCATATCTGTCAGTCTCCAGGACTGTGGTTCAATTTGGATTACATATTATATCCCTCAAGCAATGATAACTGCTCAATGGATCATTTCAGTATCTCAGAACTGTTCATCAGATTTGGATTTGATTTGTATCAGTTTGTCTTCTTATTTTCTATGTATTTCATTCGGAAAAAAAAGATTAACAATCTATGGTACAGAATACATGAGAAATTAATTGTTTAGTACTACATCCATCGTTTCCAGTCTGATTGTTGCCAGACAATTGTGGGAGTCAGTATGTTGCGATCGTATTTTGTTTTTTTTAGTGTGCTATTTTTTTTTCTGAATGTACCTTACATCAATGCATCAAGGTCCCAATTAGTTCTGTATTCTGATCATGGTAGTATAATTCTAGATTCCAGACGAACATAGCATATTATTGACCAGCAATCATACTGATGATTCTGCATTACCTATGATCAAATCAGCATTGAGCAACTGGATCATTTCTAGACTACCAAAGAGTGCCACAGACACTAGTAATTCTATATTCTTTTGGCAACAAAAACAATTCAAAACTATGAGAGTATCATACAGCAGGCATCTCACGCTCATGTGCAGTAGCAGTCCGCAGAAAGTGTCACAGTTATCATGGGATTATACAGGCACTGCATATCTTGCTTTCCCATGTATTAACATGTTGACACTTACACTGATATGGATTATTATAGACACTGTCAATCCATATACATGTATAGGACAGACCAGCTACATATCCACATGACAATTTTAGGGAAACACCAAGAGATGGACCCTCCATATGTCCTACACATATGTTTTGTTGAACTCGAATATAATTTCAATCCAGAATTCAGGTCAAGGGAATCAGGCTTCATATAGAATGTTAGTTCACGGAGTCATATTAGAATACATAGACAGATATAACTCATTTTTAAAAAGTATCATGTGTACAAACAGAATTGACCTCAAGCTTATTCAGTAGAAGAGAGTTGCTGAAAGAGCCGAAATGTATAAATTGGCAGTGAATTGTATCTTTTGCATGAAGCCATAATCTCAGACAAGGTCAGAGACTAAACATTATTTTCAGCATACACTCAAAGGACAGAGTATGTTAGGTGCCAAACCAATGCACTATTTGTAGAAAATATAAGCAAGTGACAGATACAGAAATAATACCTAACTGAAATAAACAAAATATGATAGCAGCATACTGAATCCCACACTTATATAGCAACAATCAGACAGGAATCGATGGATGTAATACTATAGAATAAATTTCTCATACATTATGTACCAAATATTGTGAATCATAATTTTCTCAATGAAATACATAGAAAATAACAAGACAAACCAATAACAATCAGATCCAAATCTGATGAATGGTTCTGAATTACTGAAATGAACCATCGTGCAGTTATCATTGGTTGAGAGATAACATATGCAATCCAAATTGAACCACTGTACTGGGTGCTGACAGATACGGAATACATCTCACCCAGATGCAGGACCAGACAGCATCAGACACATAATTAATGGCACACACACCTAGAGCACAAAAAAAAGACTTACATTGACTAAAAATGAAACAAATTCCTATATACACTCACAGGCACTAAGAGGGAGTTATAGATATAGCATGAATCCCCCAGTCAAAAAAATAGGCTGGAATGCAAGCTGTAAACAGGAAGACGAATGAAAACCAAATTCATGTATCACAGTTACAGTGTAAATCACAAGTTCTCAACAAAATAGCAGTGCATAGAAAATAACATTGAGTATATGTACCAAAAAAATGAGTACAGCTCACAACTCGAGTCTTACATAACAAAGACTACCCGGGAGATGCCAATGGTAACATTTTCATGACAATGTTGAATTTTAGTTTTAAACCCTCACTTAAGCCTCAGGAACTTCTACTTCAGTCAAAGATACCAGAAACCAGCAGGAAGAGCATAAGGTATACATTGCTCCTCCAGAGATGAAGAGGACGTCACAAACATATATATACCAGTGCTTGACAGGTACAGAATATAATATGCATTCACACATACAGAACTAAGTGTATCAAGAATAACCTACTTTCATATCACAGAATCTTACAGGCACGGAATGGGATGTGCTTGAGAGTGACAGGTGTAAATGAAAACCCAAATTCAAATGACATAGACACACTCAAGAACTCACAATCACATTCCAGAATGTGACCAATAATGAAAACAAAACATATTCACAAACAGGAACCTGGCAGTATCATGTTACAGAAGACACTGCTAAATTGCAGACTGGTAGGAACAAAGAAAATAAAATAATGTAGCCAAGTCTGCAGGATGCAAAGCAACACTCTTATACCAAGAACTGGCAGCTCCAGGTTACAATACTCATTCACATACTAGACCATGAAAGGCACAGAGGAAAGACACTCAGAAATTGACAGAGATAGATTAGCTTCCAAATATAAAACAACAGACACTGTCAGATACTGAATAAGTCCTACACCCATAGATTAAATCATAAAGGTAAAGTGTCTAATAAAAAAATCATACACAAAAAGAAACAGGTACTAATTAAATTAGCATTCACATACTGGAGACTGAGTGGAAGAGTTTCCAGTACATAATGATGTAGCAGACCATGACACGGATTTAAATATACAATTGTATAGCACGGTTTGGCAGGTAGAGGTGAAAACATATACTATCATGCCAGGGATAAATCAAAATCCAAATACATGACAACAGCCACCAACAGGTACTGATTAAAACCCCAAATCCACATACATGAACTTTAGAGGGACAGAGTAAAATCTCCAATCACTTTGCATTGATTGACAGGTGCAAAGGGAAAACTATTGTCTCTTACAGAAATAAAAATGTACATACACACACAAGGAACTGAGAGACAAACAGAACAAACAACAAAAAAAATGGCAGTTATAATGTTAAGTTCATTATTAGACACCAGGGACTGAGCAGTGAATGATGCAAGGTACACCCTCATACCAGAGACTGATGGAGAGACATTAAAATACACACATACATACCATAAACCAGCAAATATAGGGTAAACATACATTAGTTTCTGCCATGTGATGGTTAAGTACACTAAACTAATCACCAACATACAGAAACTGTGCAATACAGGGAGTGTCTGTCAAGGCAGTGTTGGGATCTATCAGGGCAGTCAAATGTGCACATTTTCATATGAACAGCTGAAGGGTACAGAATGATACACAGTCTCTCATACAAAAGGCTGAAAGGTACAGTAAGAAAATCACACCGATATTTCAGAAACTGGTACAGTGTAAGATGCACAATCGCATACCAGCGATTGACATATATTGGTATAAAATCTGCTTTTAGAAACCAGGAAATGGCAGGTGCAAAGTGAAACATGCAGTTAGACACTAGAGACTGACAGAGACGTGATACCTTGGGTATAATATCAGGTCAGAGTCTAGGAGTAATTCACCTCCCAAGTCCCTAAGACTGTCTACCATCTACAAGGCACATTAGGGGTGTGATGCAATACTCTCCACTTGCCTTGATGAGTGTAGTTGCAAAAACATAGGAAGCTTGATACCATCCAGGAAAAAGCAACCCCACTTCATTGGCACTCCCTCCACCACCAACACACAGTGGCAGCAGTGTGTACCATCTACAAGATGTAGGGCAGCAAATCACCAAGGCTCCTTAGACAACACATTCCAATCACTTGACCGCTGCCATCAAGAAGGACAAGAGCAGCAGACATATGGGGAGACCACCACAATTCCCCTATAAACCACGCATCATCTTGACTTGGAAATATATCGTTATTCCTTCAATGTCACTGGGTCAAAATCCTGGAACTCCATACTTAACAACACTTTGCATAGGTATATCACATGGACTGCAACTGTTCAAGATGACAGCTCACCATCACCTTTTTAAGTGCAATTCATGATGGACAATTAATGCTGGCCTAACCAGACATTCCCACATCCTATAAATGATTAATTATACACATTTTTAAAAATGTGCATACCAGGTAGTGACAGAAACAGAATAAAATCCACAATCCAGAAAGTGACAATTACAATTAGGTAAAGCTCCCACATGACAGGAACAGATAGGTGCAAAAAAAAGATATCCAGTCTCACCATTCACTGACAAGTACAGTATGAAACTCAGAGTCCCACACCAGAGATTGGGAGTTGCTTCATAAAGCATATATTCACATAGTGGAGATGCACAGAGAGGGTAAAAATAGCACTCTTGTGCCAGAGCTGGTCAGTATGGAAGAAACGCCACATCCCAATACAAAACACTGGCAGTGACGGCATTAAACTGGAACTCTTATACCTGAAACTGGAAAATGCATTATTGCAACAACACTCCTACACTAGTGAGCTGAGAAGTACATATGGAGCCCACCCTCACGCTCCAAAGACTGACAAAGAGAAAGAAGAAACTTTGTTGACTAACCAGGGAGTAAACAGGTGCAGAGCGCACAACACACCCACAGAGCAGAGGCAAACAGATACACAATAAAAGCCTATGGGTCTATGTTAGAAGAGGACAGGGAATAATTTCACACTCATACATACCAGAAACTGAAAGGTGCCAAGCTAATCCACTCACATATACCAAAACTGACAGGTATAAAGGAAAATCAACACTGCCTTAGTCAGAAATGACAGAGGCATAATGAGACCAAGGTCACGTACCAGAAACCGACAGACATATTGTAAAATCCACATTCACTACCAGGGACAGGTGCTACAAAATAAAATGCTGATTCACACAGCAGAGACTGCCAAGTAGAGAGAAATGAAAATGCCAATGGATATCGGAAAAAAAGCTAAAAATCGCAAACCAGAAACTGCAAGCATTAGAATAAACAGAGATTCATAAAGCACACATTCACATTAAACATAATCTTGTTATTCGTTCATAGTATGTGGGTGTCAATAGAAAGGCCAGGATTTGTTGTCCATCACTAATTGCCCTTGAATTGAATGGTTTGCTCGGCCACTTCAGAGGTAAAACACATATGCTCTGGAGTAGGCCAGACTGGGTAAGGATAGCATATTTCCCTCCCTAAAGGACATTAGTGAACCAGATGGGTTTTTACAGCAATTTATGATAATCGCATGGTTCACTTGTAACTCTTTCGAGTACAAACCCGTTTCCATCTGTTTCAGATGAAATTACATAGTTTGCCATTGTGAGATTTGAACTCTTGATCTTGGGTTACAAACCCAGTACCTTAACCACTTGGCTATTCAGGACAAGCATTCACTTGTAGTGAGACTAGTTTTCAACTCCAGATTGTAAAAATTAATTAAGTCAATTGAAATCATTTGTGAAACCATGTAACTGGAGCATTAGACTGGAATTCCAGTCCACTTTACATTACCACTAGATGTCACCGTCTCACCACCAATACACCCTTCCCAAACCCACTAACACAGGTGATTTTTCCACAACTGCCAAATGGTGAAACATTTTCATCCCAACACAGGGTAGTCCTCCAGAGTCCTGAGCATCAAGCACTCCTTCGTGAATAATCCCCCTTCCCCCCCCCCCCCCAACCCTGACATATTGCAAGATCAGCCGCACCATCAGCTCCCTAAAGGTCCAGAGCTTTGTGCGGCCGCTGCTACCTGGGAAGTTGGCCAAAGAAGGTGGAAGAGAGGGACAAAGACCAGGACCAACGGCGCCAGCTTCAAGTAAAACTACACTGTGCGCTGTGGAAAACAAGAACAGTAAGGCTCTTTGAAGAACCATGTTCCAACTCTCTGGGTCGAGAGCTTTATCCATTTCAGCAACCCTTCGACTTGGAGTCTAGCGCCCCCCTCTGGTTTGGGAGTTTCGCAGAAGTCAGACACTTTTAGTACAACCCACTGATTAAACATACCGGAGTGAAGAGGAGATTGACCTGGGGGACGGAAATAACATACAAAAACAAAAATAGCTGGAAAAACTCAGCAGCTTTGGCAGCATCTGCAGAGAGGGATACAGTTAACGTTTCACGTCCGTGTGACTGTTCATGAGAATTATGGAAATATATAAAGGTGAAATATACGATGGTTGAGGGGCGTGAGACAGGTAAAGCTGGATGGAGTAGCAGTGATAGGTGGAGGCAAAGAAGAGATTGCCAAATATGTCATAGTCAAAAGGACAAAGGGGTTTTGACGGTGGTGATATTAGCTAAGGAATATGCTAATGGTGCCATTAAGGGTAGAAAGCAGGAGGAGCATGTGGCAGATAGCGTTTGATCTCTCCAATGTATAGAAGACCGCATTAGGAGCAGTGAATGCAGTAGACTAGAATAAAATTTTTGTGCAAATGAAGCGCTGCTTCACTTTGGGCCCTTGGATGGTGAGGAGGGGGGAAATAAAGGGGCAGGTGTTGCACTGCCTGCGGTTGCATGGGAAGGTGCCGTGGGAGGTGGTTGAGGTCTAGCAGATGATGGTGTAGTGGACCAGGATGTTCCGGAGGGAACGATCACTGCGGAATGCCACTGGGTGGGGGTGAAGGGAAGATGTGTTTGCTGGTGGCATCATGCTGGAGTTGCCGAAAATGATGGAGGATGATCATTTGAATGTGGAGGCTGATGCGGTGATAAGTGAGGACAAGGTGGACCCTATCATGGTTCTTCGAGGGAGAGGAAGGTGTGAGGGCAGAGGCACGGGAGATGAGCCGGACACGGTTGAGGGCCCTGTCAACCACCTTGGGTCGAGGATGCGGAGTTAGAGAGGGGTCTCATCACCGACGTTTGGGAAAGACTGAGATACCAAGAGAGCGTGCAGACATGTTTGTGTCTCGAAAAATATACACCCATAAAATTTGTAACATTACATTACAAAACATTGCCTTGGAATTTCCAGAATGTGCAATAAAATTGAACTGGTCTCCCTACAGTACATTCCAATCTCGATTCTCTCAGTGCAATTGAAATACTCTTCAGATTTACAATACTCATTTCACATCAGACATACAGGCTGAGGGCAAAATATTCAAACTGAAAAAGCAAGGAGGTGCAATAGAATTCAACTTTTGGTGTTCGCAATATTCTGTTGTTTTTGGAAAATATCCTTTATTCATAAAATTTCTGGAGGAACGTTACAAAATCTTAAAATGGCCATCACAAAAAGTGTAATCATATTCAAGTTTTCCCATATAGATCATGAGGTGATTCAATACATTCAATGAACATTACAGACATTTCAACATAGTCATTACAGATAGTCAGAAAGTGCAATGGTACTCATGTTATCGACATAAATCATGTTGCACTCGGAGGTGCTTCAATAAGATTGTGATACATGTAGTATTCACTCATACATTCAGTGTGAGTCATACAGCCCGAGGGGTCTACACCATTCCCAGCCCCTCTGTGCACTGTGAGGGAGAGGGCTTAGACAGCGACCTTTCCCCATTGGGCCTTTGCAGCAGCTGCCCCAAGCTTTAGTGTGTCCCTCAGTAGGTAGTCCTGGACCTTGCAATGTGCCAGTCTGCAACACTCGGTCGGGAAGAACTCTTTGCACTGAAAGACCAAGAAGTTTCAGGCAGACCAAAGAGCGTCTTGATGATCCTGCAGCTGCAGTTGATGTTTCTCTTGGAGTGTGTCCCTGGGAACAGCCCGTAGAGCACAGAGTCCTGCGTCACAGAACTGCTCGGGAAGAACCTCGACAGAAACCACTGCATCTCTCTCCAGACCTTCTTTGCAAAGACACAATCCTCAAGGAGGTGAACAACGGTCTCGTCCCCACCATAGCCACCTCGAGGGCAGCGTGCAGAGGAGGTGAGACTCCTGCTGTGTTGGAAGGATCTGACGGGGAGGGTCTTTCTCACCACCAGCCAAGCTACGTCTTGGTGCTTGTTGGAAAGTTCTGGTAATGAGACATTCAGCCAAATGACTTTGACAGTCTCCTCGGGGAACCATCCCACAGGATCCACCATCTCCTTTTCCCTCAGGTCCTCTAAGACATTACGTGCCAATCACTACCTGATGGACTCGTGGTCAAAGGTGTTTCTCTGCGTACATTTTTCCACGAGGGACAGGTGGTACTGCATGGTCCGACAACTTGGAGCATTCCGCAGCAGCGTGGCCAGACCCATCCTTCACTACAGGTACAGGTAGAACCACAGCATGTTGTGACACTTGGTGTTTGTGTACCGAGGGCCTACACACAGCTTGATGCAGCCTCACACAAGGGTGGCCATCAGGATTAGGGCGATTTTGGGCACATTTTTTCCCCCTTTATCTAGAGGCTTGTACATCCTGTCCCTGTGAACATGATCCATGTTCGATAAGTAGATGTTGGTTTGAGTGATCACCATGGTGCAGGAGTGAGGAATAGACCAGACCTGCGCCATGTGCAGCAATACTGAGAGTACCTCACACCTGATGACCAGGTTCTTACCCACAATGGAGAGGGAGTGTCACTCCCACATGCCAAGTTTTCATTCCAACATCGCCAC
Organism: Carcharodon carcharias; assembly: GCF_017639515.1. NCBI lineage: Eukaryota > Metazoa > Chordata > Chondrichthyes > Lamniformes > Lamnidae > Carcharodon > Carcharodon carcharias. The sequence continues at coordinate 237,149 of NW_024470814.1, read as the reverse complement.
TCGCTCCCTCCAGTTTCTGGCGCATGCCCTGCTCCCTCCAAGCCACATCCCCAGCACCTTTAGTCCTGTATATTCCGTGTTAGTCAGACAGCCTGAAGCATTCTCTTCTACTCCCATCGCCCGCTGCCCTATGGCTGAACGGCCTTAGACACCCACCTTTAGCTGAAAGTGGGTGCAGAGTGAATAAGAGGCAGGTTGGGGTCGGCTGACTGAAATGCATACGAGGATCGGGTGGCTGGATGAGGAGTCCCGGTTATTGGGTAGATGGCCCTTCGCTTGAGATTGTGAAGACAGTGACATTTGATTGGCCCCCCATTCAACAGATAGAGATGTAATTTAACCAATCAGCTTCCCCGTCTTCATCAATCCTTCTTTATCATAAAAGGGCCTGAAAGCAGGGGGCGGAGCCCATTCACCTTGGCCTCAGTTTGAGTAAATACAAGTCACTCCCAAGCGAACGGTCCACAAACTGGGCGGGAAGAGGCGGAGGGAGACTTGTTCCACTCCTCCCGCGCTCTCTCTCCTCCTCCTCACTATGCCGTTCCCTCAACTCATTCTTGCTTTCCCACGAACTCTCTCTACCCTTCCCCCCAAACTCTCTTTCCCCCTTCCCCGCAAACTTTGTCTACCCCTTCCCCCCAACAACTCTCTCTCCACTTCCCCCTAACTCTCCCTTCCCCCCAGCGTTCCCCACCTTTCCTCCAACTCTGTCTCCCCCTCCCCCCAACTCTCTCACTCCCTCCCCCCAACTCTCTCTCCCACTTCCTCCTGAACTCTCTCTCCCCCTTCCCCCAACTTTCTCTCCCCCTCCCACCCAACTCTCTCTCCTTCTTCCCCCCAAATCTCTCTGCCCCTTCCCCCCACCCCCCAACTCTCTATTTCCCTTCTCCCATTCCTCCCTCTCTCTCTTCGCCACCTCCCTCCACCCCCACAACCCCCCCGGGTGTGTGTGTGTCATAATTGGATTAAAGCCAACTATTCTTGGATGCTTCGATATGTACTAGTTTTGAGATGAAAGAGACGTAGAGTGCATTTGCAGTTTTGTTTGGAGCCTTTAAGAAGTGGAGTGAAAGCTACCACCTAGCTAGCGCAGACCAAGCAGTACGTCTCTATTACTTATAGATTTGAAACTATGAAAGAGGCTTTATTGTTGGAAGAGGTGGAGTTCAAAGAGGCTGGTGATACAGTGAGAATTTACATTCAATGAGCTGTGCTGGACATAACAGAAAGCAGCTGTGTGTGAGGGGGCAGAGGCAATGTAAGATCAAAGTAGCTGTAAGCCTAAACTGTCTCCACAGAAGCCAAAGTGAGAGGAAACTCATTTTGAATTCATAAGGAAAAAAAAAACAAATGTTCCCTTTACACCGATGTTTACTTATTTAACATTTCAAACCCAGCTTATCTTCCTGAACATCAAAGACTTCAGACCTCCTGCCTTTAATTTAATTAAGTCCCTGTTAGGCCCCAGGAGACGCTAAAACCGAGTTGTTTAAAAATCTCAGAAATTAAACAACTGACATAACCCATATTTTAAGTGGTATGTTTGGAATGCAGCTCTAAATTCAGGAATCAGACAGCCAGCTCTCGAAAGGTCTCATACTAAACTAAATGGAATATTTTATTAAGTTACAACACATTAAACACATATATATGACTTAAAATTTACTACATTCATAACTTTTAACAAATTCCCAAATTAAGCTTCACTAAGGCAACAGCAACCAAATAGACTTAACCAGACACCAGGCAAAGTGAGAGGGACCTCAGTTTTGAATTCGGAAGGTGTATATACTGTGGCAGCTGCTTTAAGTTTCTGGGATTTGAGTAGCTTGGCATTTATCACCTACCAGCCATAACAGGGATTACACTTGATGGCTTTTCGTTGATATAACCAGGCAAGATAGGACAAATAACCTCCTTGTGTGCAACACATCCTCCTCCTGTCGGTCACGTAGCAAAATAGCAACTGAACACTGTCCATCCACCAAACATATCAGTCTTTGAGCTCGAGTATGATTTAGAACATGTTTCACCTAATTGAAGATATTTCAATTGATGATATAACATTTATGAACTTATTTGATAGGCTGTGGGTGCCCAGTTTTTATTGCCCATCCCTAATTTCCCTAGTTCAGAGGGTATTTGAGCATCAACTATATTGCTGTGGGTCTTGAGTCAATGTAACCCAGCCAAGTGAGAACGGTAGATTTCCTTCCCTGAACTGTGTTAGTTTTCAATCATCAGATTTTTCATTCCAGTTTTTTTTTAAAAATACAGAATTCAAATTCCTTCATCTGCTGCGGTGAGATTCGAACCCAGGTCCCCAGAACATTACTCTGGGACAATAACACTATACCACCACCTCCCGCCAATCGCTGCGCAGTGCCTAATGCCTGGGGAGGTCGTAAAATGCGATTTAGGAATGCATGTCTGTTTTCTAACGGTGTGAGACGCCGAGTAATATATAATAGATATGATCCTCTTTGAGTGATCCGCCCACCTCCTTATAAGTTGCATAGAAAGAGATAATGGCTTAGTGGGTAATGTCAGTGACTAGTAATGCACAGGCCCAAGCTGATATTGGTGAGGCACGGGATCAGAACCCGTGCTGGTACAATTTATGTTGAATGATTGAATCTACAATACCTAGCTAGTCTCAGTAATGATGCCCCTGACAATTATCATCGATTGTTCTAAAAGCCCAACGTGTTCGCCTATGCCCCTTTTGGGGAGGGACATCTGCTGTCCTTGTCTGTACTCCGTGTGACTCCAGACCCGCAGCTGCGTGTTTAACACTGAACCGCCCTCTGAATTGACATAGCAAGCCAGTCAGTTCAAGGAGAATGAGGATTGGGGAGCAAATGCTCTCCTCGCCAGAAGGTGTCCAGATTCCATCCAGGAATCAGAAAATGCAGTCGAGGCTTTACCTGACATATTGATTTTTAACCCCGTTCGACACCAGGCTTCAGGGAAGATGTTTTGGTCTTAGTGGGGATATAGTCTATAATCAGCAGATCAATAAAGAGGCGCCAATGTTTTAAGTCCGAAGCGTTGGGGGAAATGAAACTATTGTTTTTTTTTTAAGAATCGATTAACTGAACATTTCAGACCTGTTATTGATATATTTTCGTTAGGCAGCTCAGTAAGGAACATGGAACACAGGCGTACGATCGAACTAAAGGCCTGAATGGTGTCAGGGACTGGTGTCCCCCTTTTCCTGTTCTCTGCGGTTTTTTTTTAATCATTCGTTCATGTGATGTGGGTGTCGCTGGCTGGGCCAGCATTTATTGCCCATCCCTAATTACCCTTCTTCAGAGGGCATTTTCGGAGCCAACCACACCTTGCTGTGGGTCAGGAGTCACATGTAGGCCAGGCCAGTTAAGGACAGAAGATTTCCTTCCCTAAAGGACATTTGTGAACCAGATGGGTTTTTATAATAATCGACAATGGCTTCATGGTCATCAATTCGAGATTTGTGTTGGAATCAAATTTCACCATCTGCCGTGGTGGGGTTCGAACGCGGGTCCACAGATCGTTACCCTGGGTCTCTGCAATACCACTTCAGGCTTTATGTGAATTCTGATGAAGTCTTTCAAATTACATCCGGGATTTGTTTTGTTCATTTTGATTGCCTCTGATCGAGACCAACATGGCAGCGCATTTGCACCAATCTCTGCAGTTAGACAACTGTTAACAATCGGCCACACACTAAAACACTGACTGTTTTCTACGGCCTTTCGTGTTCTCTGTAATTTCCCGAAATTCCTGAGATCCAATGAAACGCTGCTCGAAACATCTCCTCTATTATAATTTTGACACGGGTTTTTTTGGTTCATTCTGCTGCAATTATAAGAGGCGCAAACAGATGAATTCCACCAATGAAGCAGAACTTGGAGGCGTTTCACACTCAGGGCAGGTTGGAAAACCGAATCAGAAACCATGAGCTCCGGTGTGCACACAAAAATGAACGCGATCAACAACGACAGGCTGGAGCTGTGCAATACATTGAATGTAGAAATTCGGCTCCAGGTGCTGAACAGGAATGTAATCTCACAAAGCCTAACATCGACTAACGGAAGTAGCTCCTTTCTCTCTCTCTCTTTATGGGATGTGGACGTCGCTGGGGTAGCCAGCATATGTTGTTTGTTGCCTGTCCCTAATTGCCCCTGAACTGAGTGCCTTGCTCGGTAACTTCATAGGGGAGTTAGGGGTCTCAGTCACATGTAGACAAGTTCGGTGAAGAAGCTGATGATTTTATTTCTGTATAAATGGTGATAGTTTCATACTTACAATTACTGAGACTACCTTTACATTCCATCACCTTTATTCATTGCCCCCAGATCATTAGTCCAGGCTTCTGCGTTAGGTGTATCCAGAGGCATTACCACTACGTCACTCCCTCCCCAGTGACGCGCTTCAGGAGCGTAACCACACAAAATTTGACACTGAGACACAGAGGAAGATGTCACAACGCCGTGACAGGAAACATAATCGAGGAGCTTCGATCAAAGCGCACCTTAATGAAAGCATTGATTAAGAGAGCCAAAGATGATTGTGTATGTGTGTGTGTGTGTGTGTATGTGTGGCTGGGTGGGGAGGGGGGTATTGAAGAGCTTAAGGACGAGTCTAGTAAAGTTTGACCGCCGAGATTGGGTGATTTAGGAGTCCAGAATTGAAGAGAGCAGATCAGCAAGTGCTGGAGCACAGTTGAAGGTCACAGAGATAGGAAGGGAGAAGTAAAAAAAAACATAGATTTTGACACGCATCGAAAATTAAAATCTGAATCTCGTAATGTATGTCGGTGGCTGAACGGAACTTGCAGCTGAGCTTCGGCTGCGCTAAGCCGCAGAGAGACTGGCAAAGAGTGGGTGCGGGGAGGGCACAGGAGTAACTCGGGAACAGGCAAATATTGTTTTAGAAAAGAATAATGCAGGGTAATGATCGAGAAAACCGCAAACAACCTTACTTTGGAAACCGCTTAAACTTAATGGCAAGCTGCAAGCTTAGCTAGAGTTCTTCCAGTTATTAACCACATACATTCAAATCAGGAACTTACACGAGTTAGGAAAATGTCAAGCATTAAGGGAAACTCAGAAAGAACGGCGTTGATTTCAGCGGAGAGTGACATCTAGAGGCCGCGAAAAGAACAGCGGAGACGAAATATATGTACATATATATAGATATATTCTGCAGAAAACTTGGAATTAAAATATGCCGGAAGCGTGAGCGTTTATGAGAAGGTGTTATAACAATGATCAAACGGGTATAACTTCCACTCTTGGGACAGCCTCTATTTTATAGTCGCATAAAGGGATGGTTCTCTCTTCCAGGATTTACGAGTTTTTTGGTTTAAATCCGTCAAATCGACCATGTCATATGTATGTCCGAACTGAAAGAGGGAAAAATAAACAATTATTTCAATTGGCTAATATCATTTAATTGAAATCATCAGCCGCTGGTTTTCATTGTGCTTTTTGCTATTCATAAGAACATAAGAACTAAGAGCAGGAGTGGGCAATTCAGCCCCTCTATCCTACCCCGCCATTTATTACGACCATGGCTGATCTCATTTCGGCCTCAACTCCAATTTCCCGCACTCTCCCCATAACCTTTCAACCCGTTAGTCATTTAAAAATCAGTCTATCTCCTCCATAAATTAATTCAGCATCCCAACATCCACTGCACTCTGAGGTAGTGAATTCCACAGATTCAAGACCCTTTGAGAAAAGTAATTGCTCCTCATCTCTGATTTAAATCTACCATCCCTTAGCCTAAAACTATGGCCTGTCTATGATGTTAACGTAGTTGACAAGGTGGACATTTACCCTCCCCGCCTAACTGCACTTGATAAGGCTGGTGAACCACATTAGAGAGAGCGAGAGGGAAAAAAAATGTATCATAAACCGTTAGAGCGCACGTCAGACAGCCATTCGGCCCATCGAAGCTGACAAAGAGATATCCAGTCTCAGCCCACCTTGCCTCTTGTGGTCGGTCGCGGGGTAGGTTAGTGCAGTTCAAGTGCATTTCTAAGTCTGTTTTCTTTTGTTGTGTTGATGTCCTGCTTTCAAATGTTCTGAGCTTTCCTGTCACTATCACCAATTCAGGAGGTGAGGTCCAGACACCTATCACCTATTGGTCGAATGTAAAAATAACATCCCTCCCTATCCTGCCAATTACTTTAAATCGGTGGTCTCTGGTTATTGACCTACCTGCTAACAGAAATAAGCCCAACTCATTCATCTTTGACCCTTCTTGGTTCCATATCTCATTAAGTCTGCCCTCAGCCCAGTCTATCCCAAACAAAACTAACTCCACCCACCCAATCTTTATGGACAGAGTGGATATGAGCAGCTGTTCCCCTTAGTTGAAGGGTCAGTCACAAGGGGACATAAGTTCAAGGTGAGGGGCAGGAGGTTTAGGGAAGGATGTGAGGGAAAACTTTTTACCCAGAGAGTGGTGAGGGTCTGGAATACGCTGCCTGGGAGGGTGATGGAGGCGGGTTGCCTCACATCCTTTAAAAAGTACCTGGATGAGCACCTGGTATATCATAATATTCAAGGCTATGGGCCAAATGCTGTTAAATGGGATTAGGTTGATAGGTCAGGTGTTTCTCACGTGTCAGTGCACACTCGATGGGCCGAAGGGCCTCTTCTGCACTGTGTGATTCTGTGATTCCTGGCTATGATTCACCATTCCTGGCATTACCATCGTGAGTTCCCCTCTGTCTCTACTGTGACCATTGATGCTGCACAAAGAGTTAAACATTCTTATCCCACCTTCCAACTATGGTCCGTAGATTTTTTTTTCAAAAATCACCTAGATTCGGTGAAGGTTCCACTAGAGTAGAAAACAGCAAATGTAACTCCGTTATTAAAAAACGGAGGGAGGAATAAAGCAGGAAAACACAGGCCAGTTAGCTCTGTCAGAGTGAAACGTTAGAGGCTCCAAGTTTTGGCATGGCTCTTACAAAAATCCAAATTAATCAGGTAGAATAAATATGGTGTTGTGAAAGGGAAGTCGTGCTTAACCAATTTACTGCAGTTATTTGAGGGAGTCACAGGTGCTGTGGGTAAGGGAGAACCTGTGGATGTACTGTACTTAGATTTCTAGACAGCATTTGATAATGAGCCTCATCATAGTGCTATCACAGAAAATAAAAGCTCATGGTGTAGGGGGTAACAGATTGGCATGGATAGAAAACTAGCTAGCCAACAGGAAACAGAGGGTGGGCATAAAATGGATCTATGTTTCTGATTGACAGGTTGGAATGAATGATGTGCCACATAATCAGTGATGGCTCCTTTTTTTTTTAAATTTACATAAGTGGCTTGGATGAATGGACCAAACATATGGTTGTGAAATCTGTGATCACACAAAGATAGGTAGGAAAGTAAGTTGTGACGAGGACACAAAGAGACTAACATGGGACATATATGGGTTAAGTTAGTGGGCAAAGATATTCAAATGGAGTATAATGTGGGAAAATGTGAAATTGCTCATTTTGGTAGGAAGAATAAAAAACAGATGCTTATTATCTAAATGGTGAGAGATTGCAGAACTCTGAGATGCCGACGGATCTGGGTGTCTTACTGCATGAATCGCAAAAGGCTAGTTTGCAGGTACTGAAGTAACAAAGAAGCTAATGAAATGTTACAGTATATTGCGAGGGAAATTGAAAATAAAAGTAAGAAAGTTATGCTTCAGTTGTACATGACACTGGTGAGACAACATGTGAGGTGCTGTGAACAGTATTGGTCTCCTTATTTAAGCAAAGATGAAAATGCGCTATGAGCAGTTCAGAGAAGGTTTACTTCACCAATACCTGAAATGGGCGGGTTGTCACATGAGGAACGGTTGGATGGGCAAGGCTTGTGTCCACTGGAGATTGGAAGAATAAGAATCGACTTGATTGAAACCTTTAAGTTCGTGAGGTGTCTTGACAGGATTAATATGGAAAGGATATTTCCTCTTATGCGAGTTGCAATCAAATCAGCCATGAACTTATTGAATGGACAACCGGGTCGAGGGGCCGAGTGCCGTATTCATGAGTTTTTGAAAATTTAACCTTAATGAGATTTTGTGATTCCATTACGCTTTCAGTGAAAGCGTTCCACATATCCGTTGCCAGTTGTGTAAAATAAAAACTGATCACTTGCGTTATTTATATAATGTGTATAATTATGCATATCATTGCTCTAATCTGAATGGAATCACAAATAAGGTGTATACATTTGAAGTCCTCTTTCGATAACTGCAGGCTAACAAATAATGCCGATGATAATCATGGCTGCAGTATTGTTTATGAAGTAAATGATATCCTATTCATCATTATTATTTAATTGTGAAAGGTCCCCGTTGCATCAAAGAGATCCTTGCGCCACAATGGAAAGTGCAGAATCCCAACGTCACTGCGGACTTGAATGAACAATAAAACCCAAAGGGATGGAGGGCAACCGCAGATCCATCTCAAGTCTCTTTAGCTGAGACCCTAAATTAAAACTACCCTTCCGTGCAATTCGCTGCACTGGTTAATGACATTAAATTAACAGGGTGCTACTTTGGCCCCCGATTTTTTTCTTATACCTTGAGAATAATGGAGGTTAATAAAGATGTGTAAAATATTGTAAAGATTAAGACTCTTACATTTTCCGGGACTGGGGTGCGGTTCCAGTTGATCAGTGTATCTGCAAAATATTCATATGCATGTGAGCTATACATAGACGTCTTTTTACGTGATGATTACAGTTTATAGCCCCTTCAAATCCACTAGAGGCACTCGTGATCTGTTGCCCGAAGGTTTCAAAGCTAAACTGGGCGTTGTTAATTTACAATTCTTACAATCGGTTGGCCTGGATTTCAAGGTGTTGGGCGACTGGAAACCGGGTGTTAAGAATTTGGCATTGGTTTTGCCTCTGTCCAGAATGCTTTCCCCATTAGATTCAATCGAGATATACATCACAATACCTGGGGAACTGCTTACCAAATGTTTAAGGCGTTTTATGTACTGTGTCAAATTAAGCTTGAGGGATAGTGTCAATTTTTCCAATCGCCAGAAATACAGGTCGACGTGTGCAATGATAATATCAAACCAGCAAAATAGTCAAATAATAATATTTACCAACATGCAGCAACAGACATATGGCATAATCAGCTTTTCGAGAAATATATTTAAGAGAGTAATGACAGTTGGAATTGATGAGAACGAATACGAAGCTATCCCTCCATGCTGAATTAATTGGTACATTTTTATTAGATTGAGACGATCGTCTCGAATGTTAAGTATTTTCCCCTATTATTCCCCGTGCACTGATAACATTAGATAGAATAATTGGTCGGTTCTCCTTCATTGGTACCACTAGAAAACAAAGGGGAGACCTGTGTTTCCATTCTCTCGAGTGAGCAGTTTACACATATTATTACTTCAAATACGGTACAATCAATTCAATGGTAACTCACACTCAGGTAGGACAGTCGTACTGTCTTGGTCCAAAGTTGCAGTCTCTTCCCTGGAACCGAGAACGTGCAATTTTAATTTGTATACCTCATTTTATACGTCCTAATCTCACAATCAGTATGAAGGTCACTGATTGGTATGTAGATAGATAGCGGCAGGTCCTGTGCTTCAATAGGTGTTAAATAATTCATTTTCTTTTCAGTGAAAATCTAGGAACCAGGAGGACCTGATGAATTGATTTATCCGTGGAGTGAAAATGCTAATTAAAATGGGAGGCGGAAAACAGTTTAAAATTATAATCGGTCTTTATCCCAACAGTGAATGGAATACAACCAACTGAAAGTTGCACTCGTGTTTATGAAGCATATGTTATATTACTTTTGATGTTCTGTGTCCATCTCTGGCATTGAATAACAGATATGATTTTAATTTGGATCCCAGAGGATTCACTAAGAAACACACCGTTCAGATCAAACAGCCATTGCAAGGATGCTTGATCCAAACGAGCTTCTCCAACATTTCATCATTAACACCAGCAGTATAATCATTCCTCCCCTTCTGTCTTAATGATCAGCTTGTCTCCCATTAAATGCATCCATATTGTTCGCTCCAGACATCCACTGTGGTAGCGACTTCCAATTCGCGCCACCCTCCAGCTGAGCGATTTCAATTACTTGTTTCATTCTCTGGCGACTATATTGTTCAATTGGCCTCTCGGTTTTGCCCCCAGACAAGTGTAAACACGCAATCTGTATCTTCCCCATCAAAAACTTCCATAATTACAAATGATCTCTATCAGGGCCATCATTCATGAGAAGAGAAATGAATTGGAATATGCTATTCCCGCTCTGCTCCTTACATTCCCGCTAATTAGTACCTTATCCTTTCAAAGCCAATGGATTCAAGTTTCATAATTCCACATTTCAGTCCTTTAATCGTCAGTGTGTGAGAATGCAAATTGTCCATGGACTTAAACAAGTGTTTCTTTCGTTACCTATACTCCTGTCAGTAGAAACCCTCTCTCCCGATGAACTCTATCAAAGGCCAAATCGGTTAAAACACCTCATTTCAACTTCCTATCTTTTTGAAACATAACACAGCTGGTTTTCCAGAATTATCACACAACTGAATCTACACAACTCGGGTCTCGTTTGTTTAAATATCATCTGCGCCATTGATATCATTCCTTGATAAGCCTCCAAAACTCTGCTGCCCAGAATTTACAAGAGGCTTAGTGAGGACTATATAAAACTCACTGCCTTGGGGTTGCTAATATAATTATTATGCAAATAAATTTTATAATAATGTAACCAAGTGCTATCAAATTGTGGATAAACATTAAATTATACTTATTCTCAAAATGCTAACATAGCGTAACATTGTTATGAAATATTTTGTATTCGTTTCCCCCCCCCCCCCCCCTGTTTAAAACAATTAATGGATGAGAATGTTGCTAATTGAAGTTTATGGTAACAAGTGAAAATATTAATAAACGTATCTTACCTTTTTCTCACTGAGTTGTTTCGTTCCACCATAGGATAAACAGGAGATGGAGATTAGATAATTCAAATAAATTCTATTTCAGACATATCTATTTATAGATGAATGAAAATTCAATATAGAACGAAAATATAGAATCATCTACAAGATGCACTGCAGCAACTCACCAAGGCTCCTTCGACAGCACCTTCCAAACGTACAACTAATACCATCCAGAAGGACAAGGGCAGCAGACACATGGGAACACGGCCACCTGGGAGATCCCCTCCAAGCCACACACCATCCTGATTTGGAAATATATCGGCCGTTCCTTCATTGTTGCTGGGTCATAATCCTGGGAGTCCTGCCCTAACAGCACTGTGGCTGTACCTACACCACATGGACAATATCTTGGAACTCCCTCCCGAACAGCAGTATGTGTTTGCCGATACCACATGGAGAAAATGCTGGAGCTCACTCCCTAATAGCACTGTGTGTGTACCTACACCACATGGACAAAATCATGGAGCTCCCTCCTTTACAGCACTGTGGGTGTACCTAGACCATTTGGACTGCAGCATTTCAAGAAGGCATCTCAGCACGAACCTTCTCAAGGGACAATTAGGGATGGACAAAAAATGCTGACTCAGCCAGCGAAGCCCAAATCCCGTGAAAGCATAAATGAAAAATATATATATATATATATCTGGAATAACGATATCAGGTTCAGCAGTACATAGGAAAGGAAATCAAACGTGTAATTATACGTTATTGATTGCACATTCAACCCAACTTTATAGCTTACCTCATTTAGACGTATATCGGTGGGGATTTTCTAGTTGCCAACTATTTAGAATTCATTTTCTCACACATGCGAACATACAAACATGTGAATTAGGAGCAGGGTGAGACCACTCGACTTCTCGAGCCTGCTTCACCATTCGACAAGATCAACTCTGATCTGCTCATGATCTCAACTCTGTTTTCCCCTCTGGCATATACCTTTTGTCTCACAATCTATCTAACTCAGTCTTAAAAGTAACCAAAGATACTACCTCCACTACAAAACCAGAATTACCTGGAAAAACTCAGCAGGTCTGGCAGCATCGGCGGAGAAGAAAAGAGTTGACATTTCGAGTCCTCATGACCCTTCGACAGAACTTGAGTTCGAGTCCAGGAAAGATCTGAAATATAAGCTGGTTTAAGGTGTGTGTGTGGGGGGTGGAGAGATAGAGAGACAGAGAGGTGGAGGGGGTTGGTGTGGTTGTAGGGACAAACAAGCAGTGATAGAATCAGATCATCAAAAGATGTCAACGACAATAGTACAATAGAACACAGAGGTGTTAAAGTTAAAGTTGGTGATATTATCTAAACGAATGTGCTAATTAAGAATGGATGGTAGGGCACTCAAGGTATAGCTCTAGTGTTTTTTTTTTATATAATGGAAATAGGTGGGAAAAGGAAAATCTTTATAATTTATTGGAAAAAAAAAAGAAGGGGGAAACAGAAAGGGGGTGGGGATGGGGGAGGGAGCTCACGACCTAAAGTTGTTGAATTCAATATTCAGTCCGGAAGGCTGTAAAGTCCCTCGTCGGAAGATGAGGTGTTGTTCCTCCAGTTTGCGTTGGGCTTCACTGGAACAATGCAGCAAGCCAAGGACAGACATGTGGGCAAGAGAGCAGGGTGGAGTGTTAAAATGGCAAGCGACAGGGAGGTTTGGGTCATTCTTGCGGACAGACCGCAGGTGTTCTGCAAAGCGGTCGCCCAGTTTACGTTTGGTCTCTCCAATGTAGAGGAGACCACATTGGGAGCAACGAATGCAGTAGACTAAGTTGGGGGAAATGCAAGTGAAATGCTGCTTCACTTGAAAGGAGTGTTTGGGTCCTTGGACGGTGAGGAGAGAGGAAGTGAAGGGGCAGGTGTTGCATCTTTTGCGTGGGCATGGGGTTGTGCCATAGAAGGGGGTTGAGGAGTAGGGGGTGATGGAGGAGTGGACCAGGGTGTCCCGGAGGGAGCGATCCCTACGGAATGCCGATAAGGGGGGTGAAGGGAAGATGTGTTTGGTAGTGGCATCATGCTGGAGTTGGCGGAAATGGCGGAAGATGATCCTTTGAATGCGGAGGCTGGTGGGGGGATAAGTGAGAAGAAGGGGGACCCTATCATGTTTCTGGGAGGGAGGAGAAGGAGTGAGGGCGGATGCCCCTTCACTTCCTCTCTCCTCACCGTCCAAGGACTCAAATACTCCTTTCAAGTGAAGCAGCATTTCACTTGCATTTCCCCCAACTTAGTCTACTGCATTCGTTGCTCCCAATGTGGTCTCCTCTACATTGGAGAGACCAAACGTAAACTGGGCGACCGCTTTGCAGAACACCTGCGGTCTGTCCGCGAGAATGACCCAAACCTCCCTGTCGCTTGCCATTTTAACACTCCACCCTGCTCTCTTGCCCACATGTCTGTCCTTGGCTTGCTGCATTGTTCCAGTGAAGCCCAACGCAAACTGGAGGAACAACACCTCATCTTCTGACTAGGGACTTTACAGCCTTCCAGACTGAATATTGAATTCAACAACTTTAGGTCGTGAGCTCCCTCCCCCATCCCCACCCCCTTTCTGTTTCCCCCTTCTTTTATTTTTCCCAATAAATTATAAAGATTTTCCTTTTCCCACCTATTTCCATTATATAATAAAAAACCCACTAGAGCTATACCTTGAGTGCCCTACCATCCATTCTTAATTAGCACATTCGTTTAGATAATATCACCAACTTTAACACCTATGTGTTCTATTGTACTATTGTCGTTGACATCTTTTGATGATCTGCTTCTATCACTGCTTGTTTGTCCCTACAACCACACCAACCCCCTCCACCTCTCTGTCTTCTATCTCTCCACCCCCCACACACACACCTTAAACCAGCTTATATTTCAGCTCTTTCCTGGACTCGAACTCAAGTTCTGTCGAAGGGTCATGAGGACTCGAAACGTCAACTCTTTTCTTCTCTGCCGATGCTGCCAGACCTGCTGAGTTTTTCCAGGTAATTCTGGTTTTGTTTTGGATTTCCAGCATCAACAGTTTTTTTGTTTTTATACTACCTCCACTGCTGTCCGGAGAACAGAATATCACAGATTAATAAGCCTTTGAGAAAATAGAAGTATTATTTTGCCTCACGTCCATCTTAAACTGCGCCCGCATAATTTTTGTTTCTCAAGTGAGATAAGGAGAAATATCTTCACCCAGAGAGCGGCGAGCCTGTGGAATTCATTACCACAGGAAGTAGTTGAGACCAAAACATTGTATGTTTTCAAGACGAAGTTAGATATAGCTCTTGGGACGAAAGGGATCAAAGGGTTTTGGGAGAAAGCAGGCTATTGAGTTGGATGACCAGCCATGAACATAATTAATGTGGAACAAACTTAAACCGCCGAACGGCCTACTCCTGCTCATAGTTTCTATGTTTCTATGTAAGTGAAGGGGAAATATCCACTCAGAATGCATCCAGTCAAGCCTCCTCAGTATCTCACATGCTGAAGCAGAGATTTTCTTTGGGGACAAAGACGGAGTTAAAGACAGGGTGTACTGTCAGAAATTGGAGATTGTTTTTGGAAAATGTGAGATTATTCACTTTGTCTATAACGAAGATGGATAAGCACCATAAACTGGAGAGGGGGAAATTGAATTCGGAGTCCATATTTATGCAACAAGAATAACTTGCAGGCGGGTAGTAAAACCGATGGAGAGTCGAGTGGAATTTTGCCCTTGCATTCAGAGAACTGTAATACAAAGGGGAAAATGTTTCCTGTTTCATGCAGAGATGCAGTTTCGTCCAGAACCTGTACTAGTAAAGCGTTCGGATCTAGGCACCAAATTTCCCCAAATATCTCGGCATTGTCGGACTGGAGGCAACCTAGAATTTCCGACCAGATTGACCAATGTTATGTTGAGCTTCAGAGGATGAAGTTTAGGGAAAGATTATGTAACTTTACGATCATCCCATTGCGATTGGGATATCGGCCAGTGGACGAATCATGGAGGCTCAAACGTTAAAACAATTTGATGGGGCAGATGTAGTACAAGGACATGTATTCAAATTCGAGTTCATCTTTCTAGGAGGAAAATTAGGAAGGAAGATTACATTTTATTAAAAAAGTCAATTGTTGCATCTTCTTTCCCAAAACGTGTGGGTGAGTCAATCATTCAGATTCAGACTTTAGTTCGAAGACAAACGTATTAACGGATGTAGGGCAATGTTGGGAATTGATCTGAGATGTAGATGAGCCAAGGAGCAGTTGAATGGTGCAGCAAATCTGAAGGGCTGAGTGTCCCACTCCTCTGCCTGCTTTTGCTAAATGCTAAGTGCAAGTCCATGCATTTTCCAATTGCCAAAAAAATAATGCCCAAATTAAGAATTATTACTAAATACATGGACCTACCTCTGTATGCGTTCAGCGAAAGCTAACCATACACTTTCGAAAAAGATCATTGGTTGTGGACGTCGCTGGGAAGGACCAGCATTTATTGCCCACCCCTGATAGCCTTTGTTTAGAGGGCATTTAAGAGTCAAACACATTGCTGGAGTCATATTTAAGACTGGCGGATTTCCTTCCCTAAAGGACATTAGTGAATCAGATGTGTGTTTACAACAATTGACAATGTTACACCTTTACATCCAGATTTTGAATAAATTCAAATTCTACCATTGTGGGGTTTGACCCTGGAGTTCTCTGGGTGTAGTTGGATAACTAATCAGACGACAGGACCACTGCGCCAACACCTACCTGGAATGCCTGTTCAGCGAAGGTTAATGCTATTGACATTAATTATTATCATTCGGGTTCATATAATCACAGGATAGTTAAATCCTCTGATCACATTATTATTTGCTAAGAATGAATTGCTTTGCTAGTTCTTGAATTTATCAATTAATTTTCCCTTATTACAAGCATGTTCTTGTTCTTGCTGCAAAGATTGCAAGCAAAAGCTTCCTCCTTTCGCTAAATAATAATAGTCAACAAGAGACGAATATATCACTTATTTTCTTAACGCTTGTTGAAACTAACAGTGAGGGGAGATTCTTAAGACACACGAATATGGGGCATGTCCTGTGTGTTCTAAACGCGATGTAAATCTGCGAGCAGTCATGTTTCATGACAATGGGTTCGATAACAACATAATTAATGGGCATCAGACAATAAACTGACCCTTATTTGAATCATGTTACTTATTGACAACAATTGATTGATTACCTGTATTATTGATGCACAGGCTACAAATCGAAACCGTGACTAACAGAAACAGAAGCACCGCGCTCCCCAGGATAAGTGTGAGTTGTATGTTTATTCCACCTGTAACATATCGAGAGGAATAGAGTCTAAAATGTTACGCAGGCGGACATAATGGTGTTTTTTGCAAATTGGCAACTTATTATTAAGCCCTTAAAATAAATGTAACGCCGCAAACTAAGACTGACACAGGTGCATTCAAGCTACACATTGCAGGCATCTGTGGGCTATAGTCAAATCAAGAAATCAAACTGATGATGATAGACTGCTCATAACACTTGCTATTTGACAACCTGGTATTGTTACATTTCTACACTTACTTCAGTTGACTTATAGTTATATGTAAAAAGAAAACAAGCCTGAAATAGCAATCGACTTCAACACTTCCTTAAATTATTCTTGCTTAATAAACCAAAATCAACATTGTGGGGAACTGACAAATTGTTTAAAGGAAATATAATATTTATCAATTTAGCGTTAAACCATATAATTAAGGATTTGCATTATATCGGCGACCTCCTACCTGATAGGACCAGCCTCTGAGGAGCAGATCTCTCTGACTCTATCCATCTCCCCGCAATCTGTACTTTATATTGACAGGTGTAATATCCAGTCTTGTTTTGTAAACGAGGTACAGTGAGATAGATAACAGAATAATTATGCTTGTTTGTCACTTGAGGCAAATGAAGCTGATCTTCAGAATTAGCGTAGAAATAAAATGTCACGGGTGGGGGGTAAGTGTTCGGCACAATGCAGCTGACAGTAATATTTTGCCCAGTCTCACTAGCAGGGCCTTGGAGTTCCAATAGACAGATCGGTTTTAAGGGATGGTCTAAAATAAGTGCAAAATGAAGTATCAAATAAAATAATAGACAATCACCGTGAATGAAAGCTTGTTGAGATTGTTCAAATCTGTAAAATATGTATTATCATTTATTTCACATTGTTTTCACTTCGGGTGTTCTAGTCATTTTGTTTGGCTAATCATTTCAGTAAGACAGGGCCTAAATTCTAACTAATAGTTATTCTAAATATTCTAAGGAATAGTTATTGTACAGGCACAAGTACAAATTGTACCTTTATTCCATCTCTAACACACCAACAGCAATAATACTAACAAAAACAAGTCTTCAAAGATTCTCTCTGCTCTAAGTTAAACCAAAGGGTTAGGCTCAAAATCCATTTCCTACGAGCTACTTAGAGAACAATGTGCACCTTGCTAAAGTCGATGCAAACATGGTTCTTGTTACCATATTTCAATTTATTCATTGTTTTCTCCACAAAACGACTCATTTATGTTTTTTGTCGACTTGCTCTGTCTTGACCCAGCTTGCATTTTTATTACATTTTCCAATTTAAAAAGATAATCATACTTACAAATTCTTAAATATTGCTGAAAATCAGTAGATGAAAAGTAGGGTGAAGCTTGAAAAAATATTTGCATCACGAGCTAGATTGGCTGGGAAAATAATTAGACCTAAATCCTGACAATCCCCAGGGTCTGATGACCTGATATGTCAGAGACAAGGAGAGGCACTACATGGCCTACTTCAGCTCCTATTTAACATGATCTCATGTTCACACAGCATCGACCTAGGCACTGGAGATGACAACAGAAAACTCAGCCCTGTCGTCCCTGTAAAGTCCTCATTACAAACATCTGGGGGCTTGTGCCAAAATTGGGAGGGCTGAATCACAGGCTAGTCAAGCATAGTCACACTCATGGAATCATACCTTACAAAAAATAGCCCAAACACCAGTATCGCCATCCCTTGGTATTCTCTGTCCCAGCAGCAGGGTAGACACAGCAGGCTTGGCGGCACAGCGATACTGAGTCTGGCGCGAGATGCACCGAGAGTACTCTGCATCGATTCCAGGCCCCATAAAGTCTCAGGGCACCAGGTAAAACATGGGCAAGGGAACATCCTGCTGACTAAGATGTACCACCCTCCCTCAGCTGATGAATCAGTGATCCTCCATGTTGAACACCGCTTGGAGAAAGCTCTGAGGATGGGCACAGAATGTACTCTGGGCGGGGACTTCAATGCCCATCACCAAGAGTGGGTCGGGAGAACCACTACTGACCAAGCCGGCCGATTCCAAAAGCACATAACTGCCAGACTGGGTCTGCAGCAGGTGTTGGGGGAACCAACAAGGGGTAAAATACACATAGTTGACCTATTGCTCACCAATAGTCTTGGGGCCGATGCAACTATCCATGGCAATATCGGTAGGACTGACCACCGCACAGTCCTTGTGGAGCCAAAACCCCATCTAAACATTGAGGATGCCATTCAGCACGTTCTGTGGCACTATCACCGTACTAAATGGGATAGATTTCGAACAGGCCCAGCAACTAAAACCAGAGCAACCATGAGGCACTGTGGGTCATCATTAGCAACATAATTGTACTCGACCACAATCCACAAACACTTGATCTGGCACTTTCCCCTCTCTACCATCACATCCAAGCCAGGGAATCAAACCTGGGTTAATGCACACTGCAGGTGGGCATGCCAAGAGCAGCACAGGGTATAATTAATAATGATGTGCAACCTGGTGAAGCTATAAAGCAGGACTTCTTGTGTGCTAAACATCGTTAGCAGCAAGCAATAGGCCGAGGGAAGGAATTCCACAACAAACTGAGCGAATATAAGCTCTGCAGCCCTGTCACATCCATCAGTGAATGGCGGTGGACAACTAACCAACTCACTGGAGGAGGAGACTCCACAAATATCCCATCCTCATGATGGGGGAGGCCACAATGAAGCATTTGCTACAATATGCAGCCAGAAGTGCTGAGTGGTTGATCCTTCTCGACCTACTCTGGAGGTGCCCAGCCTCACAGGTGCCAGTCTCCAGCCTAGCCATTTCAATCCAGGTGATATCAATATACGGCTGCAAGCACAGGAGACATAGAAAAGCCTACGGGCCCAGACAATATTGTGACAATAATTCTGAAATATTGTGCTCCAGAACTTGCTGCGCCCCTACTAAAGCTGTTCCAATACAGCTACACTTGCATCTACCCGGCAATGTGGAAAATTGCCCAGGTATGCCATGTAGAGAAAAAGCTGAGGCAAATCCAACCCAGCCGATTTCTGCCCCTTCAGGCCACTCTCGATCATCAGTAAAGTGAAGGAAGGGGGTCCTCAATAGGACAGTCAAGTGGTACTTGCTTAACATTAACCTGCTCACCGACACTCAGTTTGGTATCCGGCAGTGTCAATGAACTCATCACAGCTTTGCTTCAGACATGGACAAAGCAGCTGACCTCCAGAGGTGAGGTGAGAGTGACCACACTTGACATCAAGGCAGCATTTGAACACGCGTGGCATCAAGTAGTCCCAGCAAATTTGGAGCCAATTTGAATCGGGTTTGGGGAAGGACGGTGGGTGGTGGCGGGACTCCCTGCTGGTTGGAGTCATACCAAACACAAAGGAAGATGGTTGTGGTTGTTGGTGGTCAATCATCTCAGTTCCAGGACATCACTGCAGGAGTTCCTCAGGGTTGTGGCCTAAGGTCAAGAATCTTCAGCTGCTTCATCATTGACCTTCCTTCCACCATAAGGTCAGAAGTGGGGATGTTCGTGGATGATTGCAGAATGTTCAGCACCATTCGTGACACCTCAGATACTGAAGCAGTCCATGTCCGAATGCAGCGATTCCTGGAGAATATCCTGGGTTGGGCTGATAAGTGGCAAGTAACGTTCATGCCACACAATTGCCAGGCAATGACCATCTCCAACAAGAGAGAAGCTAACCATTGCCCATTGACATTCAATGGCATAACCATCACTAAATCACCCACCATTCAACATCCTTGGGGTTACCATTGACAAGAAACTGAACTGGGCCAGCCAAATAATTATTGTGACTACAAGAGTAGGTCAGAGGCTGGGAACTCTGCTGCCAGTAACTAACCTCCTGACTCCCAAAAGCCTGTCCATTGTCTACAAGGCACAAGTCAGGAGTGTGATGGAATACTCCCCACTTATCTGGATGAGTGCAACTCCAACAACACTCAAGAATCTTGACACCATCCAGAACAAAGAGGCCCATTTGTTTGGCACCCCATCCATAAACATTCACTCCCTCCACCACTGACGCACAGTGGCATCAGTGTTTACCACCTACAAGATGCACTGCAGGAACTCACCAAGGCTCCTTAGACAGTGCCTTTCAAACCCACGACAGCTAACATCTGCAAGGTCCAGGGCAGCAAACACATGGGAACATCGACATTGAAAGTTACTAACCAATCCACTCACCATCCTGACCTGGAAATATCTCTGCCATTCCTTCTCTGTTACTGGGTCAAAATCCTGGGACTCACTGCCAAACAGCACTGTGGATGTACCTACATCACATGAGCAGCAGCGTTTCATGATGGCAGCTCACCACCACCTTCTCAGTGGGCAATTGAGGATGAGCAATAAATGCTGGCCAAGCCAGCGACGCCCACATCCCATGATTGAAGCTGAAAATTAAATGTGTGTTCTAATCCTGGCGACTTAAGTGAAGAGATGATAGAGGCAACGGTTATAATCTTTGAAAAATACTGAGAATCGGGAAGGGTTGCAGTGGATTGCAAAATAACTGCTTGAACACCTTTAGTAAATAAAAGAGGGAAACAAAAAGGAGAAAACTACAGGCCAGCCAGCCTAACGTGTGTCATAGAGAGATTGCTAGTTATCATTATTAAGGCACTCATAGCAGAATATTTAGATACTCATAATTTGATCAGACAGCGCCATCATGGGTTAATGAAAGAGAAATAGTGTTTAAATCATTCATTGAAGCTTCTCAGGAAGGAACAAGCGAGGCAGATAAAGGGGAACCTGTCGATGTGGTGAACTACATTTCCACAAGGCATTTGACAAGGTGTCATATGCAAGACTGTTATGCAAGATATGATTTATGGTATAGGATTAACATATTAGCATAGATGAAAAGACCATTTAGCTAACAGGGAGCAGAGAAGGGATGCATGAGAATTTTTGGGGCTGGAAAGCTTTAACAAGTGGATTGCCACCTGGGTCAGTGCTGTGGTCCCTTCTTTTTACAATGTACATCCATGATTTGGGTGGAGGGACTGAATATATGGTATCAAAATTTTCTGATGACCCGAAGATTGGTAGGAAAGTAAGTTGAAAAGAGCAGGTCTGTAAAGAGATTAACTGAGTGGGAATAAAATGGAAAGATGGAGTATAACATTGGAAAATGTGGACTTGTCTACTTTGACAGGATGAATGGAAAAGAAATATACCATGAGAACCTCCTCCTTCTGCAAAGTGTCGCCCACAGCGCGGTCCAGCAGCACATACTCAGAAACAAACTGCTTACTGAAGCTCGATTTGTGTTCCAGCAGGGAAATTCAGCTCCTCACCTTATTCCAGCCTTCATCCAAACATTCAGAAAAGATTTGAACGAAAGAGAGAGACTGCCCTTGACATCATGGCCGCACTTGACTGAGTGTGATATCAAGGGGCCCTAACAACATTGGAGTCAATGGGAACCAGCCACAGAATTCAAAGTGGAGTTGAGATCACAACCAGGTGAATCATGGTCCAATTGAATGGTGTAACAGGTTCGATGGGCTGAATGGCCTACTCCAATCTCCTATGTTCCTTTGTTCCTAAATATAATCATTTCAAGCATGTAGGTCCTGCTGATCATGGATATGAATAGTCATTGTTTTCTCCCTTGGCATGGCAGTATATTGATAAGTAACATGAAAAATGACAAAGGGACACCTAAAATTAACTAAATTTGAGAGAATGTTTAGTGCACGAAAGAGTTAGAACCGGGTTAGTGGTGGAACATGGGCCAACGATAGAAGATGACACATTTGCAATACAGAAGCAACACAATGCACCCATGTCTAATGAATACCTGTATTCAGAAATGTAAATTAAGGAGAATTCTTAAAAGGTGTTGAAAAATATAAACAACTGATTAAATAAAACAGTATTCATGTTGGAACAAAAATTGAACAGCAAAAATGGCTTTCCACCAACAAAAAAAGGTATTTTACCTTTGAAAGGGCTGTTAATTTACAAAAAGCACACTGTAATATTCGCCCACCTGTTATAGTCAATGTCATGTGATCACTTTGTTCAGAAGTGAGCAGTCGACCTGAAACGTTCGTGTTATAGCTGCACCTGTAATGTTCTACCCCAGCAGACACTGCCTCGGTGATGTTAAACATGGCCGAATATCTCCCCTTCACGTTTATAGGTGGTGCCAATGAAAATGAGTTGTTCACCCTGTACAGATAAAATGTCCTCTCCGAATCTTGAGGTGGAGCTTTGCAAACCAATAGCAACAATTCACCCCTTACAATTGTAGTGAAATTCTGATTCAACGAAATCTTTGGTGTTATTGGGAGATCTGGAAAAGAATATAAATTTCAATATTGAACAAGAGTGAAATAGTTGATATAAGAATAATTATCATTATATAGGATAATAATCCCCTTTGTTAAATAATGATTCAATTATTTTAGAGGTAAGAAAATGCATACTGAATATTATTTAATTAATTATTTATTGCCCAACTATCCTATTTTATTATTCCAAGTAATTACCAGGGAAGCAAATGCTTCTCAAAGTGCAGGGAGAGGCAGTGTTAATTTCCACTCGCTGGGGTAAAGTGATATTATCATGCAAATGCACAAATCCTTAAAGGCTGGTGTGGAGGTCAGAAAAGCAATTCAGGAAACGATTTAAATGTTACTATTATTGAGATCCATACAGAATGAAGTTATGCTCCTGTTGCACAATGACTGTGCCCAGCCCTCAACTGATGATGTTATTGTCAGACAACGGCTCAATATAATCCACTCGGTGATAGCAGCTATTTTGAACAAAGAACACTTAACTTTACACGTGGCAATGTTAGCCATCGGAAATTCTGTGCAGAAACACAACGCGATGATGTCGGATTCAAGTCACAGTGGTTCATCAGGGGAGCCACTACTAGCTAAGTGTGAACACATTGCTGTGCTCCCAGACAATAGCTCCTGTTCTAAGCTTGCTATAGTGTTCCAAAGCAGTTCAATACAAGCTCAGGGAACGGTGCTTTATCATTAGACTAAGCTCTCTACAGGCTTTAACTGAACAGAAATGATAATCTCTGCCTCCATTTTGTTTCATGCATTTATTTTCTGTTATTTCTTTTTCTCCCAATTTATTTTGTGGTTGGCTGCTATGTAGAGAAGCAACACCTCGCTTGGACATTTTCTTATTTACCTGCCCCTTCCAGCTCCTTTACTTTTCACAGAATATACAGAACTGTTACAGCAGGGAGTGAGGCTGTTCTATTCTCCGTGTCTGCGCCGACTCCAAAATTAAGCAAGTCATCTGCTGCCATTCCACCCACCATGTGCTCGTAAACCAACGCATTATTCATTTTCAGATAATACTCCAATTCCTTCTGAATGCCACTATTAAACATTACAAACCAAGAGCTTATTAACAGATATCGAGTTTAAACAAGATGGACAACATCTATGTAGAGAGAAACAGAGTCAACGTTTCAAATCGTCAGCTCCCTCTCTCCACAGATGCTGCCAGACCTGCTGAACATTTCCAGCTGTTTCCAGCATCCGCAGTATTTTGCATTTATAATTAACTAGACGTATTTGCCTTTGTAATGCTTTGCTTAAACCAGTCGGGCCATGTGTTACCACTTGCTAACCTCCGAATCAAAGTGTTTGAGATCGAGAGATATGCAAAAGTCACCTCTAAACATTGCAAACACCTCTGTCTCTGCTGGAAAAGCACCATTTAGAACCAAACAAATCTGGACATAATATTTTCTTATATTGGATTAAATTAAGTAAATTTATGTGAGATGGTCTTTCAATTAACGAAAGAGAGATTTACCTGAAATTTCGGGATATAAACACATGATTTAAAAGCCAACATGTAGAGTCCAGGAGGCTTCTGGGAATCAAGGATATTTTGGAATAACAAAAATGAATATTTGAAAAGCCCACCAGTCCATCAATGTTTGCATTTGAATGTGAGATGATTTTGGACCTCACAACACAAACATAGCCAACTGGTATTGGTGTGCATTGAATTGAAGGGGAAGGGTGTTTGGGGTGAGTTATCCGTTAGATTTCTCTGGAAGCTATTTGTGTAATTGGCGATGTCCTTATGAAGAACACGTGTTTTTATGGTCTGGAAACTACCCAGAATATCGGCATTCGGCAGGGGGAGATAAGCAAAGATCTTGAGACAGGGACCCCCTTTGATCGCCCGGTAAAGTCACCTGAAGGACGATAATGTCTGGCGTGATATTGGGATACCGGTGTGAGCGTGCAGCTGTGACCAGCTACGTGTGAAACTACTAACATGGAGAAACGCATTGTTCCATACGCCTAGGAACGGGTCTCAGACATGCACAGCTACTTGAAGAACAGCAGGACAGGGAGTGCTTAACGGTACCACTAGAATTAAGGCACGGTATCCTTCATGGCACCGACACATTCTACAGAGAGAAATTAACTTAAAACAATCAGCAAAGCATTACATGCATCGGTAAAAGTTAAAATGAGTAAAATTAAAGTGAAATGGAATTTAGATTATGACAACTGAAGAATTGAGCGGAGGAATACTCAGTAAGGATTGTAGGACGGATAAATGGGGACAGAGAACTGTTTGTTTTAAAATCCTTACATAATCTGTTGCTTTCATTTTATGTATTTATGTGCACAATATACAGTAGAATGCGCTCCTGAAAAGGGATTAGGGATAAAACTCGGTGTGATAATTTATTATTGAGCGTGCCTATCGATAGGCCCCTAAGCACTGACTCGTTTAGCTGGATTCAATTGTGAGGTCTTGGTAATGATATCTCCCCTCAATCGTGGGAGTTGTTAGATTATGAGGTTACTGACAAGTATAATAATGGTTAACGTCTAACTTTGTTATGAGATACTAAAACCTTACAGTGCAGTATACTAACGCTTGAGATTATTAGATATTCTTCGCTATCGAGGATTAAAATGGGATGACTTAAAAGTAGGGCACAGTCTAGGAAAGGTGCCAAATTAGAGGCGATGTAGGAACATTGAGTCAAGTTCTCAAGAGATTGGTCTCAGTGAAACGACAAGGCCTTGAATGCTGTCTGTGAAAAACTGTCTCAGAATATAACGTGGATGTCAATATCTACCAGGTAATTAACCGCGGCATGGAAAGACGTTGAGATACCATCCTTGATCCAAAGGGAATTACATATGTAGATAGAAGGTTAGAAACAGCAACATAAACTATTCATCGTTAGACAGGAGCAATCATTTTTATAACTTGACTCAATTTTCCTGCAGCCTGTCTAAGTTAGCACTTTTCTATACTGTGCCCTCCTAATTTATCCCATTTTACTCTTCTCTAACGAATATATTTAATAATCTCAAGTGTTTGTATACTATAATTTTAGATATTAGTTTCTAAGAATAAACTTAGATTTTAACCATTATTATGCTTGCCAGTATTAATCTTACAACACCCGCGATTGAGAGGAAGATATCTTTACCGATCCCTCTCAATTGATTCTAGCTAACCTACTCAATGCTCAGGGGGTTATCGATGGGCACGTTGAACAATAAAATGCCATACCCAGTTACATCCCTAGTCCTTTTTCAGGAGCGCAGCTAATTCTAATGTATTAGCGCATAAATACATAAAATGAAAGCAACAGATTATGAATGGATTTTTAAAAAATCCGGTTCTCTGTCCACCTTTATCCATCCCATGAATAATTGTTACTGAGTGTTACTGCCCCCTAGCTGAAGATGACTGGGGTGAGAGGAGGGGCTAATTGTTTTACAGCCAAATACAGGGTACCTTCAGACTGTCAATCACGTGACAGAGAGACAGACCATATCTCCACAAGCAGAACAAACACGACAAGAAACAAGGCAGAGGGAGAGAGACTTGAAGGATAAAGGTCAAAGCTCCGAGAGAGTCGTGCACTCTGCCGTCTAAAACTTGACACAGGTATGATGATACGAGTTAAAGTGTAAATCCGCCACGGTTTATTGACGTATTTTATCTGAGAATTTAATAAATTTACACATACCTTTTCTCAATAAGTTGCAATCATGCCAATTATTACCTACCAATTCTGTTCCTGCCTTAAAGGGTTGCAGGCGGCCCAAGACCTTTCAGATGATACTAATTGCGAAAGACCTGCAGAGTTCTACATGTGGCTTTTCTCAATGTGTGCCCTACAGACATAGGCATAGAAACTAAGAGCAGCAGAAGGCCCATTGAGACTGCTCCACAATTCAATATGGTCAAGGATGATCCTCTATCTGAACGCCATACTCCTGCACTCTCCTTATACCACTTGATGCCTTTAGATTTTAGAAAACTATCAATTCCCTTCCGAAAAATATTCAGTGACTTGGCACCCATAACCAGCGCCTGAGTTTCTCCTCATCTCTGTCCTAAATGACCTACCACGTATCCTGGGGCTGTTCAGACAGGACTGCGTGTCCTGAAGCTGTGACTCCTTTTTATAAAGCCCCAACCAGAGCGAACATCATCCCTATGCCCAGTCTGTCCAGCCCTGCTTTCAAGCAGATCCTTTCACATTCTTCTAAACTCCAGTGAACACAGGCCTAGTCGGCCCAATCTCTACTCATACCACAATCCTGCCATCCCAGGAATCAGTCTGCTGAACCTTCGCTGCACTCCCTCCATGGCAAGTATCTCCTTGCTTATGCAAGGAGACCAAAACTGCACACAACACTCCAGCTGTGGTCTCACCAAGGCCCTGTACAGCTGCAGTAAGACCTCCTTGCTTTTGTACTCTCACAATGTCCTTTCACAATGAAGCTTAAACCACCATTTGTCTTTGTAACTGCTTGCTGCAGCTGCATGCTTGCTTTCAGTGATTTGTGTATACGGACACCCAGGTCTCTTTGCACATCAACATAGAACATACAGCCTATGTTCCTTATCTAATAACGTACCAGATTCTATGCTGAGAGATAAGGGGCATTGATTGGAAATTGCAAGCTATGCAACTCCTCAGCTCTTTCACGAAATGTAATGATCTGCTCCCTCTGTTTACACCGGTTGTTGAGTCCTCAAAAATCGTTAAATATCAGTGCAAGGTCTTCCGTCAAGAGCGGTTATATGGCTTTAGGGCGATTAGGTATTTGTCTACTTTCATGGGAAATGTTAATTATTTTATTTGTCTTTTCATGGATTGTAGGTGCGGCTGGGTAGGTCAGCACTTATTGCCCACCCCTAATTGCCCTTGTTCGGTGGGCACCTAAGATTCAAACACATTGCTGTGGATCTTGAGTCACAAGTAGGCCAGAGCGGGTGAGAATGGCAGGTATCACCCCTTAAAGGAGATCAGTGAACGAGGTGTCTTTTTTTTATGATGATGGTTTCATTAGCGAACTTTCAATGGCAGATTTGAAAAAAAATCAATTCTGACGTCATCCTATTCTGCAGTGGGTCGCGAACTCAATCCCCAGAGAATCGCTGGGGTCCCTGGAACAGTATTACGCTGATAAGACCACTATGCCGCTGCCTCCTCCCTAAACGTCAGTAACCTAAATTCAAAATGTTGTTCAACTCACCTATTACAGCGACGTGCACAGTTGTACTCTTTTCGGAGTCTATGAGGCGCCCTCTTATGGTTGTTTGGTAAACACACCAGTAATCTCCCGAACTCTTGGCTACAATTGGGAAATAAGCAACTTCGTATCCAGCGGTCTTGCTCCCCTGAACTACAAGATGACCATCGCTGCCTTGGTACAGATGGAACTGACTGATCGCACCGTGATCTCCAGCCTGGCAGGTTACGTTGATCGTTTCCCCTCTCAGGTAAACGCTTTCAGCCTCATTTAAACGGATGGACGGCTTTGGTGGACGATCTGGTTTAACGAGACGGGAATAAAATCGAGTTTAAATGTCATTGAAAACAAGCAATTGAAAGTGCTAGCAATTGATTCGCGGTTTCGAATTGAATCTTAGGCAGAAAATCTTCCAGTTACCAATTACAGTCACGGAGACCTTGTCACTCTGCACGGAAGATTTCCATTGGTCGTAAACACTTATCCAGCAGACACAGGCGTAACCGCCGGAAATCTTTTGCTGTATTTGGAATGTGGAGAAATGGCTCTTCCCTTCCTCGTACTGACTGGACATTTCCGCTCCGTCAAAGTACAAAGAAAATCCATAAACGGGAGAGTGAAAATCGACGCTGCAAGTTATGCTAAGGAATTCACCTTTCACAAATATATTTTCCGACGGACTGATAGAGATTTTCGGCTTTCGCGGATGGTCTGTCAGGAAGTAAAATAAAGAATGAGTCGCCTGCAATAGAACCACAGAAAAGTTACAGCACAGGAGGAGGTCATTCGGCCCTTCTTGTCCATGCCAGCCCGAGGACACGCAGGTGCTTTTTCTAATCCCACCATCCTGAAGCCCATAGCCCTGCAGGTAACAACACTTAAGGTGCAGATCCAGGTACTTTTTAAAAGGGTTTAGAGTTTCTGCCCCTACCACCAACTTGGGCAGCGAATTCCAGGCCAATATTGAGAGGAATTTACACTTTTCGACTGAAATCTCAAATTCAATCTATAGAAAATCCATGCAATGTTAATATTGATTAAGAATGAGCACCACCTCCTTACCTATCACAGTAACATCGATCCGTTGACTCTGCTCTGAGTTCAGCCACTTTCCTGATACTCGCATTTCACAGCTGCATGTGTAATATGCAGAAGCTGCTGGTGGGAATGCAAAGTTTGCGATGTGGTAATTGGCGTCACTCTGAACTGTTTTATTTATCATCCCTCCGCCGTTCCTATGCAAGCACAGCCGGGCGCATGAATACTTCGAACTTACAGCACAGGTGAACTTGGCCAGTTGTCCGTTAACCAACACCGGGAAACGGTTGTTCAACGCAATTGTCGGAGTCTTCGGGCGATCTGTGAAAAGCGCACGGAAAATAGCGTTGAATAATGGACAGATACTTTAATCAATGCAAACTAAACAACATGGTGTTCATGTTGAATCACTTCACTTTGTGCTCTTAGTTATATCATTGGGACAACTGAATCCAGAAGGACAGGCAAAATTGGAAAATAAAGCGGTTATAGTTGTAAAAAAAAAGAGAAAAATGCAGATGCAAATATCTGGGAAAATCCCTCAGTTGCTCGCAGTGTAGAGAACAGTCTTTTAAATAAAGGACTGGAGGTATAAACTGTCTGGAATCATCAACGGGAAAAAAATAGAGCAAACGATATTCGTTAGCGTGTTCTTTAAATAATACTTTTCAAAATATAATCCTTATATTGTGTTACTACCAATCATTTTAACTCCAATGTTTACACTGTTAAAATGAACAGTTATTTTTAAATTGCAATCTAAGCAAGAGTGTAGATGCACCAAATAATAAAGAAAAGTTTATATACTGAACTGCAGTAAATTTTCGCTAATTATGACGTTACATTTAGATTCTCAATAAGATATCGGAAAGACTATTTCTGTCACTGATTAATTGGGTTCCTTGTATTTTTCCATTATGTTAATCACCCAAAAGCTTACCGAGTGCTGTAACAGTCACGGGGTCACTCCGGAAAGAGTTGATCCGGTTGAACGAAGCAGTTAGCGAGTAGACACAGGTGAAACTTGAATTATTAGTTACTTCAATTTCGATGCTGAAAGAACAATGAGCACCTGTCGATCGAGCTTGACTAATATATTGATTTTCAGCGTTTCTGTACACGGACACCCATGCTGTTGAACACCCAGAATCAAGGGTACACGTAATCTTGACCCGTTGACCTTTAATAAATCCTTCCAACGGTGGATCCAGGGCGACCCTCGACTTCCTTTGTCCTTCAACAACATATCAAATATGCATACAAAAGTCAAAGTTATAACAAGAATGCATTGCGTTCGCAATACCTAGAACAGTCTGATTCCCATGAGTAAGCGGATGCAATGTTCCAGTGCATTAATGTAGCTCACTAGAAAGTGTTGCCCAGTTTCAAAATATAGAGAAATAAAAAGTACGTTGAGATTTGTATTTATTAAGCAGGCTCTTTCTGGAGAAATGCATTCTAAATTGTTTCACCCTTTTCCCCTAAATAGGGTAAATAATTTATTGTGTCTTTAAAATGAAGGCCTAAGGCGTGTGAACACAATTGCCATTGACCTGGAGCATCCTGCAGTGAATCATGGGGATTTTCTGGCCCGGGAGTGGGGCTGGCAGTGCTTGGGTGGGTGGGAGGGAGGGTAAGTGGTGCTGGATATTACTTATCTACATGCGGGTGCGAAAGGTGGGTTCCATAGGACGTGCAGCAATTTTGAGGAAGGTTTGGAGTAACCATTGGAGCGACTGGAATTTATGTCCCAATTGAACTGCAAGTTTAAAAACAAGGGCTAAAAAAGATAACTTAGAAAAGCAAAGGGAAAAGTAAAGTATTGCGGATAAATTATACATTTCGAATCTTTTCGGATTGCACACATCAGGACACGTTGCCACAACATCACAATAAGGCAGAAACAACAACTTACATGCTATGTGAAGAGAGTGCTGATTGCTAGGCAGGTTTCGTTGCCATAGAGAATGCACCAGTGATGATGACTGACATTTAACTGCCAACCATTGCTTAAAATTTAAACCAGACAGCTTGACCCTGATTGGTCAAGGCGTTGTCCTCATGAATAAGTTGGCGAATGACTGTCACTTGCTTTGTTCAGCTGAAACAGGCCCAATGTGTGTACATGCCCTATCTGTCCGCAAAGAATAGGGCCCCGTGTATTAATATATGTAGCTTCCAGTACAAGCAATTGTGCCACACTGCCAACCAGACTGAAAATCGTGAATTGGCTTTGAGCGTAATTCTTAGCAGACAGGGGATAATTTAGCAAGTGCTGTCCAATCGCGGAACCGCATCTAATGTTGGACACTGTGCTTTGAGTTTTGCAAGCACCGACTGGTTGGGTAAGCTCTGTGCCCTGCCCATTGCTAATGGCGGCTGGGCCAATGCCATTTGATGCTATCCGCCAGTCTTTGGGGCGTACAGCCCACATGCCTATCATCACACCTGTACGGAACTTTATTCACCGCAACACTCATTTGAGTGACGGGCAAAACATCATTTATGTGTCAATTGTAGCTTTTGGATTTAATTGTAGCAAAGGTATCATCCGCATATTGGAAAAATGCGAGGGCCAGAAGATTAGTTGTTATTCCATCGAAGAAAGTTTTCTCATGGAAACCAACAGTGATGTTTGCGAGAGCTGGGCTGAGCGCTGATCCCACAACAAATTTGTAAATAGGACTGAGCCATTTTCTCACCATAGAGTCTTGATCCTCAAATAGGGCGAGTCAAATGCTGCAACAGCTTAATGACTGTCCTAATCACATCATTTTGCGCTGTATTTCACGCAAACTCGTGAACGGGCCTAAATTTGTCACTTTTCTCCCGGGGAAGTGCCAACTGTACCTCAGATTTCCCTGGGAGGGCAATGTATCTCAAAGATGTTTAGTTGTATAGAACCTCGGTGAGGCCACAGCTGGAGTACTGTGTGCAGTTCTGGCCACCACATTATAGGAAGGATGTGATTGCACTGGAGAGGGTACAGGGGAGTTTCACCAAGATGTTGTCTGGCATGAAACATTTCTGTTATGAAGAGAGGTTGGATAGACCTGGGTTGTTTACATTGGAGCAGAGAAGACTGAAGGGCGCCCTGATCGAGGTGTACAAAATGATGAGGGGTATAACAAGGTTGGATAGGGTACAGCTGTTCTCCTTAGTTGAAGGGTCAGTCACGAGAGGCCAAAAGTTCAAGTTGAAGGGCAGGAGGTTTAGGGGGAATGCGAAAAAAATATTTTTTACCCAAAGTGTGGTGACGGTCTGAAATGTGCTGCCTGAGAGGATTGTGGAGGTTGGTTGCCTCACATCATTTAAAAAGTACCTGGATGAGCACCAGCACGTCATAACATTCCACGCTATAAGCCAAGTGCTGGCAAATGGGATTAGGTAGGTATGTCAGGTGTTTCTCACCTGTTGGTGCAGACTCGATGGGCTGAAGGGCCTCTTCTGCACTGTGTGATTCTGTGATTCTGTGTACAGGTGAAGCTTGCCATTTCAGCTGTCACTATGCAGTAACAACACAGTGGTTTTCATCAATAATGGAATGCTGCCATCAGGCCAAAATGACGTTTTGCATATTGCACAAATGAGTGATGTGGAATATGAACTTTAATGCCAGTGTGAGGCTACGCATGTAGGCATTACATCCCAAATACTGGCGGATCGTATCAAACAGCATATCCCAGTTGCTGTTCTCAACTGGCAGAGGACACGTTGTGTTCAACGATACCCATGCTTGCAGAGCTTAAAGCACAGTGACCAACATTAAATGTGAGTCTGTGATTGGACGTTTGCTATATAACCCCCAGTATTCTTAGAAGTTAGCTGGCAACCAAGTTAAGGCTGTCAGTGGGTTCACAGTGTGGCCCTCATGCATGTAATGGAAGCTATATATATTAATACACAGAACCATGTTCTTTGCAGACAGATAGGACATCTACACACATTACACCTGTTTCAGCTATGCAACATAAGTGACAGCCATTCGCTGACTCATTCCTCAGGGCAATGCTGTGACAAATCAGTCTGATTTAAATCCCAATCAATGTTTGGCAGTTAACAGTCAGTCATCATCCCTGGTCCCTTCTCCATAGCAGCACCACTTGCCAACCTTTCTTCTGATAGACTATAAATTGCTATATTCCCCTTACATTGGTTATCTTGCATGGCATCCTACTAAGTACAAGACAAACTGCTTTGTGATGCCTCCCTTTGACTAAAGGAGAAGTGTGGAATAACGTATATGAAACAATGAAGAGCTGGTAGGAATAGTTTAAAACAGCCAGAGACCAAAGCAGTTTGGGAGTTTTTGTTTATGAATGGCCAGTGGAAGTTATTGCATCTTTCAGGAGAAAGGATATTACAATGATTTAATGGATAGAATGACACGTGTTATATTACCATATATGCTTCTGTGCGTAAAACAGAAAGCCAGAGTATTACTTAAACTGTGAAAAATCGGGGAATGTGGATGTACAAAAGGATATGGATGCCTTTGTACACCAGTCGATGAATGTAAATAGGCAGGTGCAGCAAGCAATTAGGAAAGCTAATGGTTTCATTACATGAGGATTTGAGTACAGAAGTAGG
Source organism: Carcharodon carcharias (assembly GCF_017639515.1). Lineage (NCBI taxonomy): Eukaryota > Metazoa > Chordata > Chondrichthyes > Lamniformes > Lamnidae > Carcharodon > Carcharodon carcharias. Next base: position 203,707 of record NW_024470814.1, on the reverse strand, counting down.
GATGAGTTACTGCAATTTTACAGGGCCTTGGTGAGACCACATCTGGAGTATTGTGTGCAGTTTTGGTCTCCCTACCTATGAAAGGATACACTTGCCATAGAGAGAGTGCAGTGAATGTTCACTGGGCTGATACCTGGGATGGCAGGACTGTGATAGGAGGAGAGATTGGTTCGACTGGGCGTGTGTCCACTAGAGTTTAGAAGAATGAGAGGGGATCTGATTGAAACGTACAAATTTCTCACAGGGCCAGACAGACTGGATGCAGGTAGGATTTGACCCCTGGTTGGGGAGTCGAGAACCAGGGGCCACCATCTTAGAAATGGGGCAGGACACTTCAGACTGAGATGAGGAAAACAACTCTTCACCAATAGGGTGGTGGACCACAGGAGGCTGTGGAGGCCTGTCACTGAGTATTTTCAAGACATAAATTGATATTTATTTGGATATTAAAGGGATCAAGGTGTCTGGAGAGAAAGCGGTAATATGGCGCTGAAATAGAGGATCAGTCATGTTCATACTGAATGGTGGAGCAGGCTCAAAGGGCCGAATGACCTCCTCATGCTCCTAGTTTCTGTGCTTCGATCAGCAACACAATGCTATGTAAAGATAGTAACTGAATTTCATGCATTTAAACACATTTATGTCTTTTTATGAGCCAATTGAAACAATGCAATGAAAATTTCTATAATTTTCCAAGGTCTGTGACATGGAACGAAGGTTGTATGCATTCTAGTTAAAATGTTAGTCTTATCATATTGCCCTTTCATTGGGCCATAGAACCATAGAAAAGTTACAGCATAGAAGTAGGCCATTAGGCCCAGCTTGTCCATGCCAGCCCGAGGACACCCAGGTACCATGTCTAATCCCACCTTCCGGCACCAGGCCCATAGCCCTGCAGCTTACAGCACTTAAGGTGCAGATTCTTTTAAAAGAGTTTAGAGTTTCTGCCTCTACCACCAACTTGGGTAGCTAATTCCAGGCACCCACTACCCTCTGGGTAAAAAAGTTTTTCCTCATGTCCCCCCTACACCTTCTGCCACTTATCTTGAATCTATGTCCCCGGTTCTAAAATTCTTCACCAAGGGAAACAATTTTATCCTGTCCATTCTATCTCATCCCCTCACAATTTGTGCACCTCAATCAAGTCACCTCTCAGCCCTCTTTATTCTAAGGAAAATGACCACAACCTAAATAATTCCTCCTCGTAGCTATACTTTTCTAACCCTGGCAAGATTCTTTGAAACCTCCTCTGCACTCTCTCCAGAGCTATTACATCCATCCTGTAATGTGGTGACCAGAACTGCACACAATACTCCAGCTGTGGCCTCAACAGTGTTTTATACAATTGCAACATTATGTATTACTTTTATATTCTATACCTCTGCCAATGAAGGAGAGCATTCCATATGCCTTCTTTACAACCTGGTCTACTTGAACGGCTGCCTCCAGGAACGTCTGTACTTGCAGGTCAAGTTCTCTCACTTCATCTACCCCTCTTTATATATTCCCATTTCATATAGTGAAACGGCTGCCAAATCTCAGAAAATCTATCGATTCCGAGAATCCAGCAATGATGAATCATATATTTCATGAAATGATTTGGTTCCAATTCTTGAATGCTGACCAGAGGATCACGTTTAATCACGTTGAGTGATATTACAATGTCCATAAAAAACGTGGATACCTTAGGTCATTAGAGGTGAGCTATGAAGCAGCCTGGAAATGGTGCACTTTATCGCGATCTCTCCAGGTTGATGGGTATGGGAAGGAGGGGAAGTACTTCACTTACGTTTCTATTCTTAGACATAAATCCCAAGTTAAAGCCTTGGGCACTCGTTTCGTAAGAGGATTTCGCTTAGGGAAAGCTTGAACATTGTCAAGGAGGACGTATTGAGCTTCCTCCCCAAGTTTATTTTTCTAAACCCTGACGGTCAATTGAACAATCATTCTAAATTCAACCCTTCTTAGCAGGCAATGGGCATGCTCTAAGGCAGTACAAGTGTTATTTACATTATCAAGGATCCTGGTAATAATCAGCATCTGCTGCAATTTTGACAGGTAAATATATATTAAGGACAATAGCTCGCTTTGTAAAAAAAAGTGTGGTCATAACCTAGATAAGATCCTCAATTGAAACCAATCCCAAACATTATGACTTTGCATTATGGCTACTTCTAGTGCAACGATTACCTGGATCGAGTAGGGAGTTCTGTTTGAACACAAACGTGGTTCACATCACAGCATTGGCTATCTAATCAACAGCTAGGCTGAAGCAGAATTTTGGTTTTCAATTTAATTAGTCGAGTGAATTTAATGCACACTATACTGGCTGTCCAGCATTGGGAGGCTAAGGCAAGGTAGGGAATCACAATTCACTCCAATATCATTTTGCGCTGGGGACCTGTTCACACTGTAAAGGTGGACGGCATGGCGTGGCTGTATAATACGGTTCAATGTATCTCAAAACTCCAGTGATATTGGTGCTTTGTTTGGTTGCCCGATCAGAAGTTGCTTATCACCAAAGTAACATGATGGTTACCATTATTCCAAATATAATTATGATTAACAGTGAACAATTCTCCTTTTAGTCGCACTATAACAAATTAGTGGGAAAAACATTGTAATGAAGCAATATTAATGAAGCAATAACAACAAAACAAATACGACTTCATTGTGCAGATAGCAGCTTTTGTAAATAATTGATCATGCCATTGGCCGGAACAAGCAACTATGGGTTAAAGTCAATGTCAAGAATGTTGCAACAGGAGATCTGTAAAAAGACATCGGCCTGACGAACAGCACTGCTACTGACCTTTGCAAAGAACAGAACAGCCCCCAAGCAGCAGCACTAAAATGAATGGAAAAAAAAACGTAGCTGTGTTAACGTCAAAAATAACAACTCCGAAAATAGCAGTGACAGCAATTTTCATAACATGCAGCGCCCTTGTGAAACTACATTACACAAAATACTAATGAAATATAGTTGTCAAGAAGCCGTTAATGTTTCTAATATTATTGGGACAGATTTTTCTTTTAACATAGAGGTTTAGTCTGTGGATGTGTCTTAATTGGGTTAAAGCCAGCTAGTCTGGGTGTTTTGGTGTGTACTAGTTTCGATATGTAAGAGTGATACCGTGCATTTGCATGTTCTGAACAGAGCATTCAAGAAGTGGGGTGAGAAATGTTGCCGATATAACAGATACCAAGCCATGTGCCTGTGTTAATAATAAAATCGGTACTATGAAAGGGGCTTTATTGTTAGAGAGGTTTAGATCAGAGTTAGCTGGTACAATGAGAATTAACATTCAATGGGCAGCGGTAGGTATAACTTCAGCAGTTTTCGGGGTGCAGAGCAGAGGTAATGTAAGATCATAAGGCAGTTGCAAGCCTCCATCTATCTCCACAGGAGCCAAAGTGAAAGGAACCTCATTTAGAATCCGTAAGGTGGAAATGCTTTGCCTGGTGTTGGGCTAAGCCTATGGGTGGCTGTTGCCTTAATGGGATTAGTTTGGGAATGTGTTATACGTTATGACAATAGTAATTTGAAGACATTTGTATATATATTTTAACCCATGTAAAGTAATACAAATTTTTAATTCAGTTCAATTTAAAACCGTGATAACTAGTGCTCTGAATTTAGAGTCGCATCTCAAACATAACAGTTAACGTTATTGGTTATGACAATTGTTTAAAGTTTTCCTTTGGTATTTTTAAGTAACTCCGCTTTATCAACTGCATCGGTCATAACATAGTAAGAACTCTATTTCCATTACAAAACAGCAAAATGATCATTAACATTAAGAAACTCGGTTTATGTTTATGAAGGTAAATCACCAGAAGCATGTGAGAAATGGTGAAACAAGTGAGCAACACCAGGGATTATCTGTTTGATATCACACTCCCGAATGCCAACAGTTCACCGGAAGATAATTTTGAAGTACTTACACAAGAAGAGAACATGTTTTTTCCAATCCATTTGGTAGAAATCTCTGTTGGAAAGATTTAAAGAAATGAAAAATAAACACAATGATTTGTTTCCAATAAGTGTACAAAAAACAGCATATTTTATTTGTTCTTGGCGGTGCTCAGGCTCGCATTTATTGCTTTCGTTCAGAGCGTCCCACAGTGATCCTGGAGTAGGTAAGTGCAGCCGGTTCCCTTGCCTGAATGGCATTAGTGAACCAGTTGATTTTTACAATAATCGCTTTGGAGATATGGTTAGACTTTCAATTTTCATTCGGTTCAAATTCCATACGATGGTGGGACTCGAACCCGCTTACCCCAGAGCATTACACATGCTCGCCTAGCATACGACTTTAAAAGAACACTTCCATGTCAATGCACCCGCTACATTAAATGCGGCAGACCAACGGGTCAATCCATTAGTTTTCAACAAGCGCACACACCGAGGGCTGGTCCGCCTGTGGAGGGGCAGTTTGAAGTTGGCGATGCAAGCTGATGAGGCTCTGATAAAGGCATAGCAGGCTCAAGGCTGTATAAATAAATAGAGAGTTGTCATACGACAGCAGGCATGATGTTAAACATTAAAAACTTACTGGTCATGCAACAGGTGGGTTATCGCTTCCAGTTCCTTTCATTAGACTTGAGGAAGAATGTCACGGTTTTGTTGCGGTGGGGGAAGGGAAGAACTGTTACCGTGAATGAACGATTTCAGCTTTGTGTGAAGAAATTATTGAGCCGGCTGTTGTAACAAGATTTGAAATTAGAAGGGGAAATTTGATAGATGCATGCGCAGTTAAGGTTAGGTAAGAAAAAACAAGTTGCATTGGCATGAATTTTGATGTCTAGTGAGCAGAGATTTTTTGGAAAACTGGTCAGGGAGAATATGAAACATAACATCAAACGTATACATATTTAGCCACATTGCTTATACGTCTGATGCAACTTAAAACAAAAGCTTTGAAAGAAGAGATAGAAGAAAGGTTTACAGTGAAAAAATAAAGGACGGTTACGGTGTAAGTGCTGGGAAACGGTCCGAATTGGAAATACCTTCAGGAATGCGAGAGCAGGATGACCTCCGCTTCTGCGGTTAGTTTTTTCGCACATGTGGGAAGTAGCAAATGTAACAATGTCAAAGAGTCCGCAAATGGTCCGAAGAAGAGGGATAGCGACTCTATACGCTAACTCTATCTTTTTTCTCCGCAGATACTAGTAGACCTGTTGGACTTTCCCAGCACTTTTTCTTTTTGCTTTGGGTTGATGTTGGGCTTTGAAGTTTAATTAATGTTGCATCGCCAGAAAACTCAACCCAGTTAATGAGCAGGAAAATAGCGCCATCATGAATTGGGTGAGTGACCAACTAATCTCTCTCGTTAAATTAGCATGTGGGATAGAAATTGGCCAGATCGCCACTGGAATTCCACACCCCTTCTTTCAAAACAGACATGGATTTCATCAATGGCGCCTCAGCCCACGTAAATGAAGAGCTGCCAACATATTAAAACATTACCTCTGCCTTACTGAAGAGGCTAAATGGTCCAATGTGTCTCGACGGGTGAAGAAGGTGACCCATACTCGTGGGAAAAACTGAGCAGAAAATCTATAATTTCTTCTCCATAGAATTGTGTTTGTCCTTGTGATGCCATTGCTCATCTCTCCTCATGTTGCATTCACTGGTCAATTCACATTAAAGCGTCGAGCAACCTGACGCTATCTACCAGCATTGATACTGCTGAGTGCACTTAGCAGTGGCCCCTTGGATCCGATCAGACTGAACAGTCGCTGAATTAAATATCTGCTAATGCACCTGCCTTTCTGGAAACTTGTTAAGAGTGAGAGATGATCAGCGTGAATAACTCGCATCTTCCAAAAGAGTCCTTCTCAAAAGATAATGCACACATGAAGTACTATTCCCTCTGTTTGTAAATTTTGAGTTACCTGCAGACATTGACATAAAGGTCCAAGAGCAGCAGAAGAAAATAAATAGGGCACTTGAAACTTTTGGGCTACCCCCGACAGTCAACAACTTAATAGCTTGAGTAGTATATGTAGGGATATCCAATGGTCTGAAGGGGACACTTGGGGATATAATATTATAATGCAGGTGACAATTCAGAAGGAGATCCAGAATGACTTTGGTCGGACTTGTATAGATAATTATTCACAGTTATAAAGAACTCTAAGCAAATAGGTTCCTTCTCAACAGTATGTTTCACAAGCCCATGCCTGCACAGACTGCTTTGCAATCAAAAAAAAACACGCACACTTATATAAATGTTATCCTTATTGTAGTGCCAGCGAAACGCAGCGAAATCCGATACAGCCAGCTCTGACAAACAACAACATGAAGCTGAAAAGCAAACTTGTTTCAGTAATGGTGATTGAGGGAAAATGTTCGACCTGAACATGACAGGTTTCTCTTGCAATGGGATTTTCACATTTAGCTGAGCCGGCAGACCAGGAAGTTCCTGGTATGAGATTAATCAGATTAATGACACATTAAAATATCATTAATTATAAAATCAATTAGTTTAAAGTTTTTGACTACATTTCTGCCACGAAAAAAATAAAGGAACAAATGAATTATTATTAAAGTGACAATCAAATAATCAAACCTTTTCTACATTTACCTCAGAAAGAAAGAAAGACCCTTTATTGATTTTGGATCACAGTAAATACAAGCTTCACACATGTGAACAATTTACTCACTCGTTATTGCCTGCTTTCAACTCTTGCTTTCATCAGATGCTTGGGCGCATTGTTTGATCTGCGTATTTTCACACACACACAAAAAAAACAAGACATCAGTGAACAGGAAGTCAGCACTCTGATGAGGCTAACTAAAATAGTCGCCTACGTGACGACTGAAACGGACATCAACAGATCAGCAAGTGAACTACCACTGCACGAGTAGAGATGGATGTTAATGGTGCAAATAGCACTGAATATTATTCGTCTCCCTGACATATTATGTGTTCTGTGTGTTTGTGTTTCTTTACGTGCGTGTGTGTACGAGTGACTGTGTGTTTCTGTGAGTGTCCGTGTGTGTGTGTGTGTGTGTGTGTGGACGACTTTATGTAATTCTGTGTGGGCGCTGGTCTGGATTGGCTTGAGACACTGCTGCTTGTTAACGACACAACCTATTTTTATAAAGCAGAGCATGAACAATAGTTTCTTAGCGTATTTTAAACCCAGCTGAAGACGATTTTATTTTTAAACTCTGCGCTGCAGTAGAGGTAAATGGTTGGCCGAAGTTTAAAATTGAGTCAGCTCAGTTTTCATTTCTAACACATTCACAGAATCACAGAGTGCAGAAGAGGGCCGTCGGCTCATCGAGTCTGGACCGAGACGAGAGAAACACCTATTACCTACCTCCATTTACTGGCATTTGAATGATCGATAGCCTTGAATGTTATGAGGTGCCAAGTGCTCATCCAGGTACTTTTTAAAGGATGTGAGTCAACCCGCCTCCACCACCCTCCCAGGCAGCGCATTCCAATCCGTCACCACCCTCTGGGTATTTTTTTTTCCTCTGAACCCCACTGATCCTCCTGCACCTCACATCGTGACTGACCTTTCAATTCTGGGAACAGCTGCTCCCTATCCACCCTGTCCATTACCCTCATAATCTTGTCCACCTCGATCGGGTCGCCCCTCAGTCTTCTCTGCTCCGCCGAAAACAACCCAAGTCAATCCAACCTCTCTTCATATCTCAAATGTTTCATCCCAGGCGATATCCTGGTGAATCTCCTCTGCACCCCCTCCAGTGCAATCACATCCTTCCTATAAAGTGGCGACCGGAACTTCACGCAGCACTCCAGCTGTGACCTCACCACGGTTCTATACAACTCCAGGATAAACCCTCTACCTTTGTATTATCAGCCTTCATTGATAAAGGCAAGTGTCCCTTATGCCTTCGTCACCCCCCGATGAACATGCCCCTCCGCCTTTAGAGATCTCTGGGCACAGACGCCAAGGTCCCTTTGTCCCTCAGTATTTCCTAGTGCCATGCCATTCACTGAATACTTCCTTGTCACATTACTCCTTCCAATGTTTATCACCTCACACTTTTCATGGTTAAATTCAATCTGCCACTTATTCTGCCTGGTTGGTTTCAGTTTTGGAGTTTCACATTAATGCAACACTCTGCTTCTGGGTACAGGTGCCAGTATCCATTCCCAAGCAGTGAACAATGAATGTCATACATTGAGGCTCAGCAGTGGCACCCAACATAAATGGGTAGCAGGATTTCCTGATTAAATGTGCGGTTAATCATGAAAATCGCTAAAAACTGGCGTAACCTTTCTGCTTTGGATGCTGTCGCCAATTTACGCTGGGATAGGGGGGTTATTCCGCTCTGTTTAGAGGGATGTGTGGCTCTGATTGTGAAAGTGTTAGATTGGCCGATTCGACCGTGCAGTCAACCTGTAAATAAATAGAAAACATTTTATTTGTGAAGAGATATATTTGTTTTCTTATCCAACCCATCTTATTCAAGGCTTCGAGCTGTAAATTGAGCCACAATACATGTTGGTAATTTTATACCATGTCTTTCAAGAGTATCAGCCTTGAAATTACTCTGGACTATATAAACTTGATTTAATTAGAAGTTGTTGTTTGGGTAAAATACGCTCCCTCTGTATGGTAGACATTCAAGTATTATTTTAATATTTACCAACATGCCTGACATTTTCTCTTCTGTTTTGCTTATGCTGTGAGCGATCACATTTAAATGTTCAAATGATCAAAATGAAAAGGCACATTCAGGAGTTTCTTTAAAAAAAAAATAGAACTTCGAGCTGCCTAGCTTTTGGAAAAGGTGTTTAATGAAGTAAATCAATTACGCTAATCCTTTATCTGCAAATTAATGATCGCCTGATGAATCATTGTGGCCAATCCTGGGCATCGCACTTTCCAAGCATTTCAATATTTTAGAAACTGGTAGAGCAGATTACCTGTAAAAGTATGGGGGATATCAAAATTCAGTTGCCCGGATTGATTAGAAATTGGACATGTTTAACGCTGGGAGAAAGCTGAATGGGGTGAACCAATAGGCATGTTCAAACGCAGCAGAGTTTTGATGGAGGAAGTGAGCACAACCTGTTCCCAGCATCAGATGGGTCATGAACTAAGTGACACACATTTAATGTAATTCGCAGAAGAACGAGAGGCGGGGTGAGCTTTGCATGGCTGTGGAAGCATATTTCAATAATGGATAACGCCTGCCAAGAATAATAGAATCAGGGATTAGTTACAGCACTGATAGCACCCATTCAGCCATCACTGCTGGTTTTACTCCCTCACGGTACACCACAGCTCAGCACAGCTTCTCGCTTTCAGTCCGCATGCAATAACCTTTTGAAAGCCATAATTTAACATGCCTCATTCAGTGTACTTCCGATTTTTTGTGTGTGTGTAAAGAAGACTTTTTTTTCCCCTTCTGTTTCTGTTGGCCCCTTTTACCATCGCTATTAATTGGTGTCCTCTGGATCTCGCCAACATCAGTCAGGAGCAGCGTTTTGTCCCCGTCTACGCTGTCCAGATTCCTGGTGGCTCTCTGCACTTCTATCAGCTCTCCTCTCAATCTGCACTTCTCGCTGGAGAACTCGTCCAGTTTCTCCAACCTGTCCACGAAACTGAAGGCGCTGTCCCTGCAGATATTTTTTTTTTCTCAACCCTGTGTAAAGCTTTCATATCCTTTCTGAAGTATTGTGACCATAATTCAGCACTCGAATCTAGCCTAGCAACAGTTAAACATTTTTGCACATCTGACCCTTCACTCTTTGATCTTGCACCTCCTTTAGGATTGAATTTTATGCTACCTTTTGTCGTTTTTCCTAAGAGAATATATATTGATAAATATATGCATGTAGATATATATATATGTGTGTGTGCATATGTAAATGTGTGTATATTTATATATATATATATGCATATATATATGTATAGATATATATGTGGATATATATGTATATCAACAATACGTGGTATTATTTATAATTGTATCATTTATAATTAATTATATTATGTAAACGTACACAAACGCACACAGACACACTTATGTATATAATATCACTTCACATTTGCAACAGATATTATGTTCCCAATGATCTTCCGCTCTGCCGTTCTATTCTATACGAAAATAAGATATATGAGCAGAGGTAGGATAGGGTTTTACGTCCCTCATGCCTGTTCCGCCGGTCGGTAAGATCATGGTAAATCTGATGTGGCCTTATTGTGACTTTCATTCCTGTCCCCAGAACGCTTAGCGGCGGCCTCAATCAAATCTCTGTCCAAAACAGCCTTGAATATATTCAATGGCCGAGCCTCCACCGCTTGGATGGGGATGAGAATTCAAAATCTTTCATCACCCGCAGAGAGAATAAACCACTGCTGATCTCCGTCTGAAATGCAAAACCCTTTCGGAAGTGCGCTCCCTAGGTTTGGATTCCCAAGCGACAGCTCCCACTTATTGAATGAATTGTTTATTCCTCCCGTAAAATAATTCCAAAGGAAATTCAAGGAACTTGTTAAAAACAAGACATGGACAAAATTGTGAATAACAGCCAACGCGTAATTTTCACCTCGACTCGGTTTAATTGCAGCAATTCTGGGACGTCGTGAGCACTCCTCCACACAAGGAGCCAAAATGCCATCACTTTGCTTCAAATATTGTTTGTTAACACACGCTGGGAAGAAAAAAAATGCTTGTGTTTAATTTCGCCACAATTAAGAACGTTTGACGTTATTTTCACGAAAGATTTGAAAGGCTGTGTTTCGATTTCTACACATAACCTAAATATGGACAAGGTAAGGAAAGTACTGGAGCTCAAAGAGTTGGACATTCCCCTACTTTCTTTAAACAAAGACGCATCTCACAGAAATAATGTGTTACAATGACGCGTGGCCGATGCACAATGCTACTTAATATTGTACCTCGATTTTTTAAAGACATTTTATCAATTGCCTTTCAGTGTTAAGAGGAATAAACACCATTTTTTAAAAAATCAAACCAATACTGTCAGCAACAATGGATATCATGTCCCCTTTAACACCATCCTTTAGTATTTCTTATAGTCTCAATGGAGAAACGAACTGAAGGGCAATAAAACAGGGATTTGAAAAGGAGTCACGTGGCCGCCTTATGAGAGAAGGTGTTATTCCAGATGTTTTGTCATCTGGCAACTTGCTTACACTCAGTTAAGGATTTGTTGTGCGGATTTCCAGACTGTTGAATGGCTCAACATTTATCCAGGGAGAAACCAGTGTTACTATTACAAGTGACGAGGATTGTTTTCTTTAATCAGGCTTTGCACTTGAATTTGTGTAGTAATCGTCTGTGCTATTTCATCATTACTTACCGTGCAACCATTCTGCTGGAGAGCTGATAAGCCGCCTTTGTTGCCCATAAAGCCATTGCCTCTACCGACCAGAATAGAGTTTTTGAAAGACAAGCTACAAAATCAAATGATATTTCTTCCTATATCTTTTCATCGGATAAGGGCGCTACTGGCAAGTGTCGATCCCCATACCTCAATTGCCTTTGAAAGCAGGTACCGGTCAGCCACATTGCTCTGGTGTTGACGTGACATGAGGCAGATTACTTTTCTCACCAAAGTGCTATGAGAAATTCATGGTTACCATTACTAACATGCCAATTCATGTTGATTTTGCATCACTTATGTTTAACGCATATAAACTGCTATGTGAACCCTTCCTGCCAGAGCATAAACTGCTACTCCAGTGTTATCACAATAAGCCCTCATTGACCCTTAGTGTTCAATTGCCATGAAAGTATAATAATTTTCGTAAGATTGTTTCTGGTTTACCGTAAAATAGGTTAGTGGGGTAAGTATAGTTGGGTCTGTCTGTGTGTGACATTTAGATCGATGAAGGGAAATTTGGATTTCAAAGGGATGCTTACAGCTAGCCAAATAAACAAGGCTAAGGGATGTGTTTATTTTTCCCAATGGTTAATGGCAAAATTGTGGGTTCGTAGTTAGTTGGATTTGGGGATTTGGTGTTAGTGGGATTTAGGGGTTCCATGGGATTTGTGGAAATTTAGGGTTCAGTGTTAGGGTTTTGAGCCCAAAGTGTTAGCGAGATTTCTGGCTTCACTGTTATTTGGATTTATGGTTTCAGTGTTACTGGGATTTAGTGCTTCAGCGCTAGGGGGAGTTGGGGCTTCACTGTCTGGGTTTTGATGCCAAAGTGTTAATTCAGATTTGTGGGTTCAGTGTTAGTGGGAGTTGGGGGTGGTGGCTTCCGTTTTAGAGCTTTAAGGCCTAAGTGTTAGTGGGATTCGTGGGTTCGGTAAAAGTGTGGTTTGAGGATTCAGTGTTAGTAGGATTTAGGTGTCCAGTGGAATTTGTGGGTGTTGGGGATTCAGTGTCAGGGTTTTGGGGCCTAAGTGTTAGTTCAGCTTGTGGGTTCACTGAAAGTGTGGTTTGGGGTTCATTGTTAGTGCAATTTGTATCCATGGAATTCAGGGGTTCAGTGGGATTTGTGGAGATTGGGGGTTTAATGTTAGGGTTCTGAGGCCGACATGTTAGAGGGATTGTATTCCTTGTTATTTGGATTTGTAAGTTCAGTGTTAGTGGGATTTAGGGGTTCAGTGCTAGTGGGAGTTGTGGGTTCAGTGTCTAGGCTTTGAGGCCTAAGTGTTAATTGAATTTGTGGGTTCAGTGAAAGTGTGGTTTGGGGGTTCATTTTTAATGGGATTTGTTGCTTCAGGGCTAGTGGGACTCAAAGATTCAGTGGGAATTGTGGGAATTGGGAGTTCAGTGTTACGGTTTTGAGGCCTATGTGTTCATGGGATTTGTGGGTTCAGTAAAAGTGTGGTTTGGGGGTTCATCCTTTGTGGGATTTGTGGGTCAGTGTTAGTAGGATTTGGGGTTTAGTGGGATTTGTGGCTGTTGGGGTTTCAGTGTTACGGTTTTGAGGCCTATATGTTAGAGAGACTTATGGGTTCAGTGAAAGTGTAGATTGGGGCCTAAGTGTTGGTGGGATTTATGAGGTCAGAAAAAGTGGAGGTTGTGTGTTCAGTGTAAGTGGGATTTATGAGTTCTGTTTTCGTGGGAGTTAGTGGTTCAGTGTTAATGTTTTGAAGCCTATGTGTTAGAGGGATTTCTGTGTTCACTGCTATTTGGATTTGTGGGTTCAGTGTTAATGGGAGTTGGGGCTTCAATTTTAGGGTTTTGAGGCCCAAGTGTTAGTGGGATTTGTGTGTTCAGTGAAAGTGTGGTTTGGGTGTTCATTGTTAGTGGGATTTGTGTGTTCAGTGAAAGTGTGGTTGGGTTTTCAATGTTAGTGGGATTTGTGGGTTCGGTGTTAGTGGGATTTAGGGGTTCAGTGGGATTTTTGGGAATTGGGGTTTCAGTGTTAGAGTTTTGAGGCCTAAATGTTAGAGGAATTTCTGAATTCACTGTTATTTGAAATTGGGTATTCTGTGTTAGTGGGAGTTAGAGATTCAGTGTCAGGGTTTTGAGGCCTATGTGTTAGTGGGATTTGTGGGTTCAGTGAAAGTGTGGTTTGGGAGTTCAGTGCTATTGGGATTTGTGGGTTCAGTGTTAGTGGGAGTTGGGAGTTCAATTATAGGGTTTTGAGGCCTATACATTATAGGGATGTGTGGGTTCAGTGAAAGCGTGGATTGGGGTTTCCTTGTTAGTGGGATTTGTGGGTTCAGTGTTAGTGGGATTTGTGGGTTCAATGAAAGTGTGGTTTGGGGGTTCAGTGTAATAGTGGTTTTGACTTTCCTCATCTGATGATCCCATCCAGGGAGCTTGCAACATCTGGACATTGAGTGGGTCTTTGATAGCCACAAACAGTCAAAGTAAAACATTGTGTATCTTAACAATCATGCCCATCTATTACATACTTAAATGTTTCTTGACAATATTGTCCCTGAAGGCCCATTTCCCAAACAAAGAGAGGTATGTCCATCCTTCCGGCAGTCACATTAATCTCTGGATGCATCCAAATGCTTGTTGATGAAAAACTGGTAGGGGGGATGTACATTCTACATCCCTCATATCACCAATCCATTCCATGTCACATTGTTAGACTCGAATGTTGTTAGCTGGACTGGCTGCTCTGGTGCTGTTAAATGTAAAGTACTCTTACAACCCTTTGTGTGATCAGACGTGGGGTTCCTGTTCCCAATTTTTTGCTTGATGGGCCCATGTAGTGGCTTGATCCATAATCCAGCTGTCGGCCTTTCTTCTCCATTCCCTAGTTCCTCCTTGGGGAAGTAGTAGGTACTGCCCAGGGTGAAGGCAGGAGTCTTTGATGACTTTGACTGTTGGTGCTCCCTATGCTAGTGCTGACACACCCGTAGCTAGGATCACGTCCCTGTGGAAAAATTAACATTGGCTCCCATTGTCCGAGAAACCTCTTGGTGATTCATCATATATCTTTACCCGTGTGGAAAGCCTCCATTTATTTCCCATTTTCATATCTACAAGTGCGAACGTATCACCTGTCATAATTACCTCATATGGTCCATGCAACTTGGGGCAAACCCAATTCACTCAGAGCTCAACCTGACTATCACCTTATTCCACATTTCGGGGGTCCATTGTTGATCTTTGGATTTGCCTGTTTCCATATCCTTAGTCACCTGTCAGTCCCTAACTTCCATTTTTAAAACATGTAATTGCTTACTTAATTCCCTGACATAGTCCTGAATTCTTCCTTTCAATGGCCCTACACCTCCTGCTCCTACTATAATGCCTTCCATTAATTGCATGGCCCTTCCTGTTATCAATTCGAAGAGGTGATCCTGGTCACCCTATTTGGTGTAGCCCTAAGGTGCATCAGAATACTGGGAAATATATTGGTCCCGCCGTTCCGTGTCTCCTGAATTGCTTAGGCTATAGATTTTTTTAAAGTTCAGTTCATCCGTTCCACCATCCCTGAACTCAGGAGGTAGTAAGGGACATGGAATTCATGTTAAATCTGCATAAGATTACACATTTCTTTAATGACTCCCTCTGTGGCACGAGTTGTCTGATGTGAATCCATCTGGGTAGGCACCCCCACTCCTTCCAGTTTAATATCTCCTGCTGCTGTCTCATGTTGGACCTCAATTCTTTAAGCTGTCTACTAACTCTGCAATGCAGTTTTTTATCCTATCTTTCATCTGCTCACTATCTTCACTTCCAGTTGCAGTTCTTTCTGCGAGACGCTTAACTCTGCCTGTCATCAAAGTGTTAATCCTGTGGTCTTACTCTTCGTAGCTCACAGGCACAGTTATAAATTCAATAATACATCTATTTAGCAGTTTCCCAGCTTTCCCTTTACCTTTATCTATCTTGTGGTACATTGTTTAGTACTATTACTCACTACTCTTCAATTGCTTCAACTACAAATACTGAAGAGTTTTACCTCTAAGGGTTTTTTTTTTCCCTGACTACGATCATCCTAAGATTCTCTTGAGAACAGTTTCTCTACTATCTTGCTCATTAAAAATGTTTCCTTATTCTTTGGGCCATATTAACTACGCCATGTCAACAGATATCTCTGTTTCTAGATCTTTGCTTTTCTTCCCCTGTGCAGTTCCAATGTCTCAGTTCATGGCCAGACTATCAAATTCAGTTCCCTTAAAACAGTTTGTACATTATGGTGTCCTCTTTCCCTGTCTCTTGCTTCTACCATTAATGCTTTCCTCATACCATTTTACACATGTAATAGCTCCCATCTTATCTTGTTCACATTGTCTAGAGAGACTTTAAAGTCCAATAAAGTATTCTCATAACAGTTTTAAAACATAAAACAAGCATCGACGTGTTTTGCTCCCTTATCTTGTTCTCAAACAACATCTTATTGTCTCAAAGGTAACCAATAATTTATGTCTGAGTTTTTTTTAGCATTAACCCAGATTTATTAACTTGGCCAAACATTGGATTTCTGCAAAACTTTGTTAATGTCTTACAAATACAAAAGCTTTCAGTATTTGAATTAGTGCCAAATGTTCTCAAAGGCCTTTTAAAATGAAAATTACCTTTTGGAAGCTTTATCAGGAACCAAAGCTCAAAATGTTAAACTTTGTAGGAACTATAATTTACAATATATCCAAATTAAAACAAACCAATTTTCATGTGTATTGATTTGTATCCAGCTTAGAATTCCAATATGTTTATGGACACATTCTTTATCTTTAGATAGCATCCTAGCTATTCGAATGTAACCTGTTAAATTACACTACACTTTACATTTCCAGATTGTTCCAAGTTCAAATTACAGTGCTTTTGGAATGCATATTTCCTTTAATATTTAATTCATCTCTTCAAAAGAAACCCCTTAGAATCATTTTGAATTTCAGAAATTATTTTTTTCCCCTGTAGAAGTTTAGAATACCAACTCGTATGTATCAATCCCAATCAGTTTGGAATCTGGTGATGAGGGTTACTCTCTACTAATCTGCAAGGGGGTGGAACAAGCGTTGGTTCATCTCAAACTAAGGCAAGCGCTGTTTTATTTTTACACTGCCTTCAAATTGTGATTTTTTTGCCAGAAAACTCAACTCAAACCTTATACGCAAAACGTTGGAATGTTTGAGTATACATTTCCTTTAATCTAATATGCAGCTTTCGACTCTAAAGTGCTCAACTACACACACAAAAGACAATTCAGGGGAGAAAGCACATTAAAGCTTACATACAAATGCTTCCTTGCACACAAACAAACACATAGATAAAGGTGTGTATTTATACCCCTATAATATTAAACCTAACTCTAAACGAAGCTTCAAGTAGCAGTGGAGGTGGAGGTGGGGGTGGGGGGTGGAGATAAAGGAAACTTGGAGGCTCCACCTATAGTGACAGTCAAACTCTCTGAAACTCACATTTTCTCTGCTGCTGCCTGTCACTGCTCACTAACCCCCTAGGGGTACCCCTTTCCTCCCTCTCTCTTCAGCACAAACAGCTCTTGAAACTTGGATCAATTCCTTTCTTTTAAGGTACGAAATTCAGCAGGGGACCTGTCCGCTCCCCTGCCGCTGCAGCCGGCGCAACTCGACCGAGATATTTCAGTATTAGTTTAGTTTGTTGCAGATACCGACTCAGAATGAGTAATGTAGCTTGGTTAGTCTGAGCTCTCCGCCACTCCTTGGAATGTAACGGTGGCTCGCTCTGCTGCCAACCTTGTTTCATTTTGCTGATCAGCTTTCTATGTAGCCGTGGCAATCCATCAATTTTCCGATCTTAAATCTGAGTTTTAAGTGCTAAGATGGAAGTATTCATGATCAATCTGTATGTTGAGGTAAACGATGCAATGATAAGGTGGGAATGGAATAATCGAACGTTTAAATTGAGAGAGAAAAAAAACGCCATTATCTTGAAGCAAGCAGATGTCTGGCACCACTTGGATCATAATCACCACAAAATGCCATCTGCAGAATGATTTAGTGCGGGTCTGCTGTGGCACTGGCCAGATAACATCATGAACCTCAGGAGGTACAACAGAACCGTTGTCAAAATGAATGTTGCAGGAGGGGAAGCGGTGAGAGAACAGTCAGCCAGGTGGTATACTTTACTGAGTCCTCAAGCTTTATTATTTCCTGAACCTGTGTCTGTATGGTTAACCCGTCCATTGCAAAGTCATCTGAAAATTTAAAGGCCAGTGTCCAGTTACTCACAATGTTCTGAAGTGTAGAACAGTGTCCCCAGCAATGCTCCCCTTGGCCTACGCGGCAGAATGTCCCCGTGTAAGCGAAGCAGAGGGGCGCATAGAAACATAGAAACTAGGAGCAGGAGTAGGCCATTCGGCCCTTCGAGCCTGCTCCGCCATTCATTAAGATCATGACTGATCATCCAACTCAATAGCCTGCTCCCGCTTCCTCCCCATACCCTTTGATCCCTTTCACCCCAAGAGTTATATCCAACTCCTCCTTGGAAGCATATAATGTTTTGGCCTCAAGTACTTTCTGTGGTAAAGAATTCCACAGGCTCACCACTCTCTGGGTGAAGATATTTCTCCTCATCTCAGTCCTAAATGGTCTACCCCATATCCTCAGACAGTGACCCCTGGTTCTGGATTCCCCCCACCATCGGGAACATCCTTCCTGCATCTACCCTGTCTAGTGCTGTCAGAATTTTATAGGTTTCTATCAGATCCCTCCTCATTCTTCTGAACTCCGGTGAATATAATCCTAATCGATTCAATCTCTCGTATGTAATCCCGCCCCCTTAATTGAATGGAGCATGCGCCGCTCTGCAATTAATATATTTTTTTTTCAATGTCACCGCAGTCAATCGACCCTCCATTGCCATGAACACGTGAAACAAAGAAAAATATGGTGCAGTGGTCTTATGGAATAATTATTAGTAGAAATAATTTAGGGGAAGAAAATTGAGGAAAGGCGTAGCAGAAATCAAACCAGTGAAGAATTGTCTATTGGATGTTTGTTTCATAGAGAATTAAATGAATCGATTTTGGAGTGAAGGGCTTGTAGAGGCTCTGCTTACTGGATGGAATTATTTCTACCTGACTCAGGAACAGAGAAATCATCTGTGTTACACATGCTCAAAATAAAATCAGGAAGCTTTTTAAGATAATCAGCAATACCAACAATGGAGGGGAGGGCACCAGATGTATTTCAGGCAATCGGTTAGTTTCCGGGATAGAAATACATTTTTTTGTCCAACATGCTGCTCGGAACAGGTTCCACGAGGATTTTCAGATTGGAATCGGATAAAGCTTAGGAATGGAAACACGGTCAGAATGACCCCCGAAGCAGCCAATGAGAGGGAATCAGTGACGAGCGGTGCGGGACAGCCATTGGGTGAGAAACACCTCGCTCTGTGCTGCGAGGAACGGAGATTTCTCAGGGACTATGTGGGAGTCGAATTCGTGAGCTGGAACTGAATTTCACCCAATTTGCTGCCCAACCATTGCGTGCTGCTTGCGCCAGAGGGTTTTGAGTCGATTGAGCGAAGCCCACGGTGATGTGTTGTGGATATTTTATAAAATTTCACACGTCTGATGAAAGTGCAGTGACAAGGGTTAGCTGTTGACAAACGCATAAGCTGTTTAATACTGTTGGGCTCCCTCAAATGCACGCTACCGACTGATATATGGAAAGTACAAGCAGTGGGACAAACGCAGCTGATTTACCGCTAAAGGTAAGTTGCATTTTTAAAACTATATTTTAGATCGTATTTTTGGAAGAGTGCATTCAGACTTCGAGCTATTGGACAACCTTAAAGCTGTTAAAATTGCAAACACATCGTGACACATTCGCCGCGTCTTGCTGCAATATGCCTCACCACTAATACAGTGGGTTGAAAATAGGAAGCTACGAGGACCATCTTGCAGCTTAAGCTATGCATTGGTTGGTAACAGTTGCAGGAGTTGTTGGCTGACTTCAGAAATACTGACAGGTCCCTCGTCTGGCTGGACTCTAGATCTCTCGCTTTTTCAGAGATAAGCATTGACATATTCAAACATTAGCTGTGGGACACAATCTCTCCACAACGTGACTGCAGTTACTCGTCAAAAAAAATGATCTCTTCGAAATACTATACCATGTTACATTTTTTTCAAGTACAGCTAACGTTATATGTGATGCAGGATTTGTCACGTAAACATCCCAGCCTAAGACCATGCCCGCATTAGGATGTGTTGTGCACCCGATTGTGAAATATGTTGGCATGTGATGACCTCGCTTGCTATTTGGTACAAATTGGTACACTTTCGATCTTTGTGTAGTTTTAGATTTTTTTTTACTGTTTATGAGAGTTATTTCTTTTAAATTAGATATATGTTACGATTCGTTAATGGAAATTCAGAAACATCTTTGCTGATAGTTTGGATTTTTCAACAAAAACAAAAATACCTGGAAAATCTCAGCAGGTCTGGCAGCATCTATGGAAGGGAGCACAGTTAACGTTTCGACACTTCTGTTGAAGAGTCATGCGGACTCTAAACGTTACCTGTGCTCCCTTCCATCGATGCTGCCAGACCTGCTGAGTTTTTCCAAGTATTTTTGATTTTGTTTTCGATTTCCAGCATCCACAGTTTTTTAATTTTACTATCGTTTGCATTCTTCCTTCCCCTTGCATTCTCACACGACATTGATTCAGTATGCTCCGACTGGTACCTAAAACGTCGCTAATCCTAAATGTAGGTGGGCAATGCCAGGGAGTGCAAGGGATCATACAGATTTGTTGGCGAGTTTCCGGCTCTGGCCAATAATTGCGTACGGTACCAATTATCCGATTAAAGTAAATAGCCCGTGTCTGTGTGAAGGGGTAGTCCCTATAACAGAGAATGTATTCAGTTTCAGCCTCCCCTTGTC
The DNA here is from genome assembly GCF_017639515.1 of Carcharodon carcharias. NCBI lineage: Eukaryota > Metazoa > Chordata > Chondrichthyes > Lamniformes > Lamnidae > Carcharodon > Carcharodon carcharias. The sequence goes on along the minus strand of NW_024470814.1, from coordinate 183,450 downwards.
CCTCCGTTCTTCCACATTGTTCATCTCCATCGGGAAAATAAAGCTTAAGGCTTTCTACAAGGCTTTCTCATCATATTGTGTCTCTTAACAATTGATCATGAAAAAAAAAGGATCATCATTCAAATTTAGGCCTTCAACGGACACTGCTCTTCCAGAGCCTCCATTCCCATTGGGAACAGTCCCTTAAGAACACTTGGTAACTTCATATCCTGCAGACTGCACCACTTGGCATAACAAGGGCACAAAATACGTGTTCGCTGCCAGAGTCAAATTAATAAATTCTACACCTTAAAGCGATGTTGGTTTTCAACAGACCGACAAGCATTTTAAAATGAAAAAAAAAATGTTTTGCAACACTTAAACCCATAATTAGGCACTTGGGATTTGTATTATGTTCGTCCTGTTTACGAAACAGAAATAGATGCATTATAGGGGCATCGCTGTGTTGAATCGGATCCAGATCACACAGAGTAGATACATTAAAACGAATAAGAAAATGTCCAAGGGACGGTCACATGGGTGGTTAATAAGAAAGATTAAAGGAAGTATCAAACTTAAAGAAAATAAGATATAATCGTGCAAAGCTAGGTGGACGGCCAGAAGATTGGTTAAGATAAATGGAGGAATAAAGAATGGGTAACTGATTAATAAGGAGGTTGAAGCTGGAGTATGAGAGAAATGTAGCCAGAACTATGTAAACAAATAATAGTAAGAACTGCTAAAAAGTATTTATTAAAAGGCAGCGAGGTAACAAAGTGAGCGTTAGTCCTCTAGAAATTGAGGCTGGCGAGTTGATTATGGAAAACAAGGGAATGGCAGAGGAACTCTGCAGGTATGAAGTTGCACCTGTCTTCACTATAGTGGATACAAGTAACACTCCAGAAACAGCTATAAATCAGGAAACGGAATGGAGGGTGTAACTCAGGAAAATTACAATCACTAGAGGAGTGGTACTTAGTGAATTGTTGGAGCTGCGGGCTGACAAGTGTCTGGGTCCTTTTGGGCTTTATCCTAGGGTCTTACAAGAAGTAGCTAGTGAGATAATAGATGCATTGTTTTTGATTTTCAAAAGCTCCCAGGATTCTAGAAAAGCAACGTTAGATTTGAAGATAGCAAATGTAGTGCCATTGTTCAAAAAGGGAGAGGGACTGAAAGGGGGTAACTACAGTCCAGTTAGCTTAATGTCTGTCATAGGGAAAATGTTAGAAGCTATTATTAAATAAGCTATGACAGAGCACTTGGACAGGTTCAAGATAATCAGGCAGAGCCAACATTGTTTTGTGAAAGGTAAATCATGTTTAACTGACTTATTCTTTGAGGAAGTAACATGTGCTGTGGATAAAGGGGGACTGGTAGATGTGCTGTACTTACATTTCCAGAATGCATTTGATAAAGTGCCACATCAAAGATTTTGCAGAAAATGAAAGCTCATGGTTTAGTGGGTAACATATAAGGATAGGTAGAAAATTGCTTGGCTTACAGGAAGAAGAAAGAATAAATGGGCCTATTTCAGGTAGGCATGATATAGCATGTTGTGCAACATGGAGATCAGTGCTGGGAACTTAACTGTTTGCAATTTATATAAATGGCTTGGATGAAGTGATGGGTAGGATGGTTGCCAAATATGTTGATGGCAGAAAGATAGGTGGGAAAGAAAGTTATGAAGGAGGCTTCAACCATATTGATAGGTTAAGTGAGGGAGCAAAGATCTGGCAAATGGAGTACAATTGTTGGAAAATGTGACATCGTCCATTTTGGTAGGTTGAATACAACTAAGCATATTATGAAAATGGTGAGAGTTTGCAGAGCTCTGGAGTGCAGAGGGATCTGGGTGCCTTGGTGCATTTATCACAAAAGGCTAATATACAGGTTAAAAAAAAGGTAATTAGGAGGTCTAATAGAATGTTAGCAGTTATTGTGAGAGGAATTCAATAAAAAGGTAGGGAGATGATGCTTCAGTTGCACAGAACACCATCAGTGGAATACTGTGTACAGTATTATTCACTTTATATAAGGAAAAATCTAAAGACATTGGAAGCGGTTCAGAGCAGCTTTACCAGGTTAATATTTCAGGTTGGCATGGAAAGGATGGATTGTCTTATGAAGACAGTCTGGACAGGCCAGGCTTGTATCGGCTAGAATCTGGACAAGTAAGAGGCGACTTCATGAAAAAGGAACAATCTAGACCTCAGGATCACTGTTTAAAATAGGTAGTCGTTCATTTAAAACAGAGATGAGGTGATATTTTTTTTCTCTCTCAGGGAGTCTTGATTCTTTGGAACCGTCTTCCTGAAAAAGGAGTTGGAAGCAGAGTCTTGAAATACTTTAAAGGCTGTTTTGGATAGGTGCTTGGCAAGCAAGAGGGTGATAGGTTATTTGGGGCAGGCAGGATGCAAGTTTGAGGTTAATATCCCACCAGCCATGATCTTATTCATGGAAGAATGGACAAGAACGGCCAAATGACCTGTTCCTGCTTCCTGTCTGTATGTTCAGAAGAATATTGTAAATTGCAAAAACAAAAAAGGAATCATATGATCAACCTTTGCAAACTAAATATTTGAGAATCAGCTGAAATTCTGCCATATTCTTGGCACCAAATGCCAGTAAATATGTCAAAGCCTTCCACAGGATGGCGTGGTTACCTGCGAATATCTTATCAAGAATGTGGCACTTCAGTTACCCGGAGACAAAAGTGCGCAAGTGGAGTGCCTTTAAGCTGGACTTCCATAAGAAGATAAGAACTAGGAGCAGGAATAGGCCATTCAGCCCCTCGATCCTGCCCCTCCATTCATCATGATCATGGTTGATCTCATTTCGGCCTCAACTCCAATTTCCCGCCCTCTTCCCATAACCTTTCAACCCGTTACGAATTAAAAATCTGTCTATCTCCTCGTTAAAATTATTCAGCGTCCCGACATCCACTGCACTCTGAGCTAGTGAATTCCACAGATTCATCATCCTTTAAGAAAAGTAATTCCTCCTCATCTCTGATTTTAATCTCCCACCCCTTAGCCTAACACTATGGCCTCTCATTCTAGAATGCCCCACAAGGGGAAACATCTGCTCCACATCTACTTTTTCTATCCCCTTTAGCATCTTATATACCTCAATTAAATCCCCCTCATCCTTCTAAATTCAAGCGAATTCAGGCTTAAACTGCTCAATCTCTCCTCATAAGTCAAGCCCTACATCTCTGCAATCAATGTAGAGCACCTCCTTGGAACTGCCTCCAGTGCAACTACATCCAACTCGAGTATGGGGACCAAAACGGTGCACAGTACTCCAGGTGCTGTCTCACCAATGCCTTGTGCAGTTGCAACTGCACTTCCCTGTTTTTATACTCTATTCCTTTTGCAATAAAGGCAAACATTCCATTCGCCTTCCTCATTACCTGCTGTACCTGCATACTAGCTTTCAGTGATTCAGGCACGAGGATACCCAGATCCCTCTGCACTGAAGCATCCTGAAGTTTCTCTCCATTTAAATAATAAGTCCCCTTTTTTGTTCTTCCAAACCTCACATGTTAAACTCCATCTGCCACTTTTTGGTCCATTCACCTAACCTGCCCATATCCATTTGAAAATGTCATATTTCTTCATTGCAGCTTACTGTCCCACATATTTTCGTATCATCTGTATGGTGCTGAACATAATTATTATTGTATTTAATGAAATATACAACAACAACTGTTCCCGTTTTAACATATCTGCAAAAAAGATGATAGCAAATGATCGATAATTTGTTTATATCACTTGAAAATTACGAAAAAGGATACGAGGTATTGTATTATTTAATCCTGTGCTATTGTCGCCAATCCCATATATGTAATTCCCACATGAACAAGTACATGATCTATTGAAGTAAATGTTAATCTCTCTGTTTAAGTTAGAAAATGTAGCTGTATTTCAAATTGACATGTGAATGTGGTCTTTACCTTTCAGTCAGTCAGTTTGTCCCTCTATCTTCCTACCTCGCCTTCTGGCAATCCATCTGCCTATCTCTCTTTCTGCCAGTCTGTCACTCTATCTATCTATCTATCTATCTATCTATCTATCTATCTATCCATCCTTCCATCTATCTCTCTATAACTCTATATCTCCCTCTACCGCGCCCACCCCCTCGCTCTCCAACTATCTCACTACCTAACCCTCTGTCTGTATGTCTATCTGTCTATCTATCTTTCTATCTATCTATCTATCTATCTGTCTGTCTGTCTATCTATCCACCTATCTATCTATCTATCTATCTATCTATCTATCTATCTATCTATCCTTCCATCTGTCTATCTATCTATCTATCTATCTATCTATATATATATATATATGTGTATCTATCTGTCTATCTGCCTGTCTGTCTATCTATCTATCTATATATATATGTATCTATCTGTATATCTGCCTGTCTATCTGTCTATCCATCTATATATCTATCTCTCTATCTCTTTATCTCTCTCTCCATCTATCTCTCTATCTCTCTATTTATCTCTCTATCTCTATATAACTCTCTACCTTCCCCTCTCTCTATCTATCTATCTATCTCTCAATCTAACCCTCTGTCTATCTGTCTATCTATCTAACAATCAGTCTATCTATCTATATATCTACTTATCTATCTATCTATCTATCTATCTATCTATCTATCTACCTATCCCTCTATCTATCTATCTTTATCTACCTACCTACCCACCAAACGCATTAGAAATTAAATGAGGTCTACAATCAAAGACAATATACTGATTCTTCACTAATTAAAATAGTAGAATTAAGGCCAGGGCAGTCATTACCCCTTCCCTCTCCCATTTCCCTGCCTGGGTCTCCCATTGGGACCTCTCGCTGTCCCCTCTCCTTGTCGCCGGCCTGTCCCCCTTCCTGAGCCAGGGACCCATTCTTCGCCCCATCTTCCTTTCTTGTGCAGGCGGACAGCATTGTGCTGCGCGAAAACCCAGAGGCATGCTGAGATTTTCCGCTGCCTGAGCTTGCCGGCCAACAGGGTAAGTCTGTATTCCCCCAAAAAATAAATTCATAAATAGAGAAAGGAAATATGGGGCCTGACATATAGGAAACACTATTCACCATATGTCTCTACTGGGCCCGCTCACTGAGAAGGTGCTTAACTCAGATTTGCTAATTGTACTTTGCTTCCTCTGATAAGCAACAATGCAAAGCAGTGGACTTGCATTTTCACACGTACAGAATCATTTCATAGTTTTGCCATTGTGAGAGTTGAGCTCTTCATCTTGGGATTACAAACCCAGTACCATAACCACTTGGCTATTTAGGCCAAGCTGTCATTTCATGGAAGATGGTCTTTAGCTATGAATTGAACAGTTGAGAGCATAGTTGATGAAAGGGGGAGTGATCTATCTGAATACTTATCCGGAATAGAGAATTGTGAAATGCGGCGTTACATATACACACGTGTCTCTGATGACCATATTAGTCTCAGTTTAGACAATTTTTCTGTCAACTAGGGGAATACATTTAAAATAAGTCAGTTATGCAACTGATAAAATATAACAAGGGAAACAAACTTTCTACGATTGTCCCAAAACATTTTATGTTTCAATTATTGAAAAGATAGGGAAGCACCTTAGGTTTGAAGGTGACAAAAGCTATTTGACTGTCGGAAATGCAAACGACGGGAATATCGATTATTTACATGCCTCATGCACATGAATATACTGGTGATATAAATAGAATTCATGTTCTGAGAAAATGTTCCTAAACTTGCCTGCCGGCAGTGAGAAAGGTTTCTTAGTGGCAGAGTGACTTATTTTAACACCGTACCCTCATTGGTAGTCAATGCTCCTGACATGTGCACTCTATTGTCTGTTCTTGAGGCTCCAAGTCGCAGTATCCATCGTCTGCAAATCACTCCTGAATGCAGATAAGAAAAGCATTTAATTCAGTACAAGCTGAAATCACTTCATTGGCTCACCCCTACTCTCTCACTTATTCCTGGCATCGGTGAGTAATGGTCTCTTGTACACAAAGGTCATTAATCCCCGGGTAGTTTACCGCTTTAACAAACTGCGTGAAATGTTCTTTTTTAAATGCCGAAGCGGCGCTTGGTGCGAGTTTCCTCTTAATCCGCACATTTGGCCTCCTTAGTGCAATTGTACATACCGTGATTAGAAGAGGACTGGTTACTGGAGAGGCGCTGACGGAAGCAAACTCAGAACATAACACGAGCCAAATCCATGTTCTATAAGATTTGACCCACTTTTAAATCTCCAGCTGTTGAAAAGAAACATGAAAGGATTAGTTAGCCAACATGAGCAACTCCAAGCCACGTAATTTCAAACAAATTTACCTACAACTGTCTTAGTTTAAGACAGTTTATTGCTGACAGACAGCATTTTATTGCTGAGTCGGTGCCTCTTGATCGCAGTATCGACAATGTACATATATACAACTGTCTTTCTGCCTAAGATATATATATATAATATATATGTATATAATATTTTACATATATGTCACTTTTATATATTCTATATATATATATTATATACATACATACACACTGTCTTTTTCAACGTATTGATAAGGCAGATAGAATTAAAATATTATTGTGTTCGGGACCATGTTGTGACCAAGGCTCTAATGAGGTCATAAGCTGAGAGGTCCTGCAGGAACTTTGGCTGAGTGATGGTGAGCAGGTTATTGCTGAGTCGGTGCCTCTTGATCGCAGTGTTGACAACACACTCCATCAATTCGCGGATTATGAAGAGTTGGCTGAGGGGGGAGGGAGGTGGGATGTTGGGGGGGGGCGGTGGTGGGCTGGTGGTGGGGGGGTGGTCGGGTTGGTGGTGGTGTGGGGGGTGGGGAGTGTGGTGGAGGGGTAATTGGCCGGGTTGGATTTGCCATGCTTTTTGTGGACAGAACGTATCTGGGCAATTTTCCATATTACCAGATAGATGCTAGGGGTTGTAGCTGAGCTGGAACCGCTTAGCGAAGGGCACAGCTAATTATGTAGCATCAGTCTTCCGTACTATTGCCAGAACATTGTCGTGACTCATCGCCAACACCTTATCCAGTGTCTTCAGCCATTTCTTGATATCAAGCGAAGTGAAAGGGGTGAGTTGAATACTGACATCTGTGATGACAGGGACCTCGGGGGAGGGCGAGTCCGAGTACATCCGACACTTCTGGTTGAAGATGGCTGGGAATACCATAAAACCATAAGAACATAAGACATAGGAGCAGAAGTTAGGCCATTCGGCCCATTGAGACTGCTCCGCCATTCAATCATGGCTGATATGTTTCTCAACCCATTTCTCCCACCTTCTCCCCGTAACCTTTGTTCCCCTTACCAATCAAGAACTTATCTATCTCGGTCTTAAATACACTCAATGACCTGGCCTCCACAGTCTTCTGTGGCAATGAATTCCATAGATTCACCACTCTCTGGCTAAAGAAGTTTCTCCTCATCTCTGTTCTAAAAGGTCTTCCCTTTACTCTGAGTCGGTGCCCTCTGGCCCTAGTCTCTCCTACTAATGGAAACATCTTCCCCACGTCCACTCTATCCAGGCATGTCAGCATTCTGTAAGTTTCAATCAGATCCCCCCTCATCCTTCTAAACTCCATCGAGTATAGACCTAGAGTCCTCAAAAGTTCCTCATATGTTAAGCCTTTCATTGCTGGGGTCGTTCTTGTGAACCTCCTCTGGACGTTCTCCAGTGCCAAGTCATCCTTCCTGAGATACGGAGCCCAAAATTGTTCACAATATTCTAAATGTAGTCTGACCAGAGCCTTACAAAGCCTCAGCAGCACATCCCTGCTTTTATATTCTAGTCCTCTCGAAATAAATGCCAACATTGCATTTGCCTTCCTAACTACCAGCTCAAGCTGCATGTTAACCGTAAGAGAATCCTGGACTAGGATTCCCAAGTTCCTTTGCACACCATATTTCTGAATTCTATCCCCATTTAGAAAATAGTTTGTGCCTCTATTCTTCCTACCAAAGTGCATGACCTCACACTTCCCCACATTGTATTCCTTCTGCCAATACTTTGCCCATTCTCCTAACCTGTCCAAATCCTTCTGCAGCCTCTCTGCTTCCTCAATACTACCTGTCCCTTCACCTATCATTGTATCATCTGCAAACTAAGCCAGAATGACCTCAGTTCCTTCATCTAGATCATTACTGTATAAAGTTAAAAGTTGTGGTCCCAAGACTAACTCCTGCGAAACTCCATTGATCACTGGCCGCAATCCTAAGAAGGATCCCCGCTCTCTGCCTCCTGCCAGACAGCCAATCTTCTATCCATGCTAGTACCTTGCCTCTAACACCATGCGCTCTTATCTTACTGAACAGCCTCCCGTGTGGCACCTTGTCAAATGCCTTCTGGAAGTCCAAGTAGATAAATCCATTGGCTCTCCTTTGTCTAACCTACTCGTTAGCTCCTCAAAGTATTCTAGCAGATTTGTCAGCCATGACCTCCCCTTGATGAAACCATGCTGACGTTGCCCATTTTTACCATGTACCTCCAAGTATTCTTGGCACCTCATTTTTTATGTTTATTTAGTGATACACCTTGCATTACCTCCTATTCCCTTCACTGAACCAAGGTCGATGGAAAGGCTTGATGTTAATGGCAGAGTGCTATACATGCCGAGATCACCTTTTTTTTTGCAGATTGTGGTTGAAAACAATTTTGTTGACGGGGATGGTCCTCAGTTCCTCGTGTATATTCGGTTTTGATTAGCTGTAATTGCTCAAAATCTATCACATCCAGCATGATGACACAGACAGACAGAACGATTGAGGGTTCCTCATTGCGAAGGTGGGACTTTGCCTCTCCTGGGTCTTTGAGGTATTCACCCCTACCAGTATTGTCATGGGCAGATGCATCTGTGACTGGCAGATTGGTGAGGAAGATCCCAAGCATGTTTTCCACTCTTGTTGTTTCTCTCAACACATGTTAACCATTTAGCAGTTATACCATTTCGGACTCAGCCTGCTGGTTCAGTAGTGGAGATGCACTGATATCACCCACCCTGTGTATATTCTGTGCACTTTCCACCCACAGTACTTCTTCCAATTGTTCTTCAACATGTACTGCTCGTTTGGCTGAGGGGATGCTGTGTCCCTAATCAGCAGGAGATTGCCCCGTTCATATTTGACCTGATGACCTGAAACTTCATAGGGTATTGAATGAATGTTGAGCAATCCTCCGGCATCGCCCTCACTACTCTGTACCATTGTGGTGCAACTTCTGGTTGGCTTGTCTTTCGGTGTGAGAGGACCATGGTGGTGCCTGGGATATTGCCTGTGACGTAGGACTAGGTCAGTGTGACTATGCCAGCCTGTTGCTTCACCAGGCTGTGCAACAGGACTCCCAATTTTGGCACAAGCCCCCAGATGCTTGTGCGGAGGGCTGTAAGGGCACCATGTGCCATTGTTGTTCCCAGTGCCTTGTCGATGCCGGTTGTCAGTCCGGTTTCATTCTTTTCAGACTTCGGAGCAGTTTGGTGCAACTGAGTGGCTTGCTGGACATTTCACACAGAATCACAGTGCAGAAGAGGTCTTTTGGCCAATCGGGTCTGCAGCGATACGTGAGAAACACCCGACTTACATACCTAATCCCATTGACCAGCACTTGGCCCGTAGCCTTGACTGTTATGACGTGCCAAGTGCTCATCCAGGTACTTTTTGAAGGATGTGAGGCAACCCGCCTCCACCAGCCTCTCAGGCAGCGCATTCCAGACCCTCACCACCCTCTGGGTAAAATTTTATTTCCTCACATCCCCCCTATACCTCCTACCCCTCACCATGAATTTATGCCCCCTTGTGATTTACAGAAGAGAAAAAACAACATAACCTTTCATCAATATGTTTACAGCAGAGAATGTTGACGACACAGATTCAGGTTCATTATTTGCATATTCAAAGTCACGCCAGTCAGAAGCAGCTAGAAATCTGACCAGAAGATAATAATGAGCCTTTGCAAGGCAATCAACTTTTAACTTTGGCACGAAGGAGTGTGAAAATGGAGCCAAAGTGCACGCAAATCCAATGGGTGCTTATTATGTCCTGCTTTCAGCCAAATGCACTGAGACTTGGCGATAGTGCGGGACACAGAGAGTAGTGGATTTAATAGTGTTGCAGCAGTGGAACAGCTTGTTGCTTCAAAGTGGTATCTGAAGAGTATCATAAAAAAAGTGAGTTGAATAATAAATGCAACCATTTCTTGTTGGTCTCTGAGCTGGATGCCTTACAGTGTCGTCCATATCTGGCTTCCATAGGGAACAGCTGCTCCCTATCTAGCCTGTCCATGCCCCTCATAATCTTGTACACCTCGATCAGGTCGCCCCTCAGCCTTCTCTGCTCCAACGAAAACAACCCAAGTCTATCCAACCTCTCTTCATAACTTAAATGTTTCATCCCAGGCAACATCCTGGTGAATCTCCTCTGCACCTCCTCCAGCGCAATCACATCCTTCCTACAATGTGGCGACCAGAACTGCACACAGTACTCCAGCTGTGGCCTCACCAAGGTTCTATACAACTCCAACCTGTCCTGTCTACATCAGGGGGCAGTTCAGAGTCAACCACATTGCTGTGCACCTGGCTTCATATGTAGGCCCTACCAGGTAAGGCTGGCACATTTCCTTCCTTGAACGTGCTGGCTGAAGCACGTGTTTATTATTTAAAAACACGACAATGGCTTCTTGATCACCACTAGACTAGAACTGGATGGCTGATTTATGCATCGATATCAAATTCCATCAGCTCGGATGACGAGGTCGTTAATGTGATCGCCACACCAACACTTGTCCCAATTCCTGACATTGTGAGGCACCCTGTAAATTTGGCCTGGGCTAGTCACGAGAGAAGGTGGGAAACTTTTCTCAAAGAGGCCAACTGGCCCTGTCAATGAGGCATTGCCGAGACGATTCGCCGAGGAGCCCTGCTGCTGTGTTGTGTGGTGCTATTGCTCTGTGAGAAACGCATTTTTCCCGCGGGAAACATAACGTGGCGGTCGAGAAGGCTTATTTCTATCTTGGTTGAATGGCAACGTCATCCAAGCATTTTCCTGTGTCTCCCATTCAGAAATGTAAGCCTTCATGCAAATTGCAATTCCAAATTTAGCTCGGCTCAGGTGCATGCCTGTGTCATTGCCCCCACGATGATTTAACGCGCAAGTTGCGTGCCAAATTTTACATCCCCGTCATTAGTACATTCTCGCTCTCAGGTTTCACGAATGGTAGATGACTCAACTTTCTGTGCACCCTGAAGGATGGATGACGCTTGCTGGGTCCAAAGTACCCTTAGGAGCCATATATAGACAATAATGTAAGGTATCCAGCTGAGAGACCAATAAGTTGCATTTATTATTCATCTCATTTTTTTTAAAATGATACTCTTCAGATACCACTTCGAGGCAATAATCTGTTCCCAGTGGCGCAACACTATTAAATCCATCACTTTCTGTGTCCTGCCATCTCCAAGTCTCAATGCATTCGGCTGAAAGCAGGACATAATAAGCTCCCCTTGGATTTGCGAGTCGCTGCTGCTCCATTTTCACACTCCTTTGTCCCAAATTTAAAAGTTGAACACCTTGCAAATGCTCATTATTATCTCCTGGTCAGATTTCTAGCTGCTTCTGACTGGCGTGAATTTACATATGCAAGTAATGAACTTGGGATAACTAAATGATCGTGTGTCATCAACATTCACTGCTGTAAACATATTGATGAAAGGTTATGTTTTTTGTTATTTCTCTTCTTTAAATTACATCCAGCAGCTTAAAATGTACTGTTTCTTTAAATTTGATTGCAAAACCTGTAACATCAGCATCTGAATTTATGATCATGTAGCATAGCAAACAATGTATAAAGTCACATGTTGACAAATTTATAGGAACTCTGCTTCTGACATGTCTTCTCTCTCTCTTAAAAATGGCAGGGAATCATCACTACTTATCTTTTGTTTTTAAATGTGGTTGCATTTCTTTTTATTTCTTAAATCTTCTGATATAATGGGCTAACCTTTCAACTTAATGTGGTTCTTAGGAATTCAGCGGTTTCCCTTGCAGACAGTTACAATTCCACTCCAGCTTTGAAGGTTCTCACGGTGCCGACCCTGGAAACTCCCCCACATTGCAGCTTCGACTTTGCTGATGCCTAATGCAGAGGAAACAGGCCGGGGATCACAAGCGGATATACAGGCTTGCTGACCTGTTATCACCTCTGATCGCAATACATACAATAGCACTTCCACAGATTTAATAACAGTCTGTCATGTCACTGCAGGGAGAATGCATGGAACGCAGGTAGGCTTTACCTCACTCTGTAGTTTTAAATAACTCCTCTCAGTTGGACCAGGTAGCTCAAGGTACACTCCTAATCGTTGGCTTGATAGCACCATGCAGATTGTTGGATAATAAAAACCAACCAAACCAAATAATATGATTCAATTCAAGTCTCCACCTCTTACTGGCATCGCTGCCTCCTCGTGAAAGGAGGGGGTTGTATTCATTTAGACCATTTGTTCACATAAAGACATCATAAATGTACTAGGAGTAGGTACTGGAGTAGGCCATTCGGCCCCTCAGCCTTCCATTCATTTAGCTCATGGCTTCTCTGCCCCAGGCCTCAACTCCTCTTTCGTAGCAACTCCCCATAACCTTCAACTCCCCGACATTTCAAAAACCTATCTTCCCCCCTCTTCAAATACTTTCGGTGATCTTGCCTCTACATCTCTCTGGGGCAGAGAATTCCAAACATTCACTACCCACTGAGAGAGGAAATTCCTTTGCATCTCAGGTTTAAGTGAGTGCCCCCCTATTGTGTAACCATCCCCTAGTTCGAGATCCCATCACTAATGGAAATATCTTCTCGACATCTACCTTGTCAAGCCCCCTCAGAATCTTGTACGTTTCAATAAGATCACCCCTCATTTTTCTAAACTCTAATTAATACAGGCCTAACCTGTTTCAGCGTTCTTAAAATAAAAGCCTGCAGACTGCCCCTCTTTCAAAGGATAATAAAAAGCATCTTGCAGGGTTCATGCAAATGTGTGCTCCAACTCTGAAAATGGCATTAGGTTGCAACAGGCCAGTTGACCTTTCGAAAGGAGAGAGACGATTTGCATTGCAACAGTACAATCTGCAATTTCCTGGGTTTAAGCTTACATCCTGCCAATTACAAAATAGAAATCCATGTACTGTAAGTGTGCCCACAGATTGAAAAGCCAGTTTGTGTATTTGTGTATATATATATATATATATATATATATAAACATAATCAAAGAGGAATTTTGGTCTTCAGGTTAATTCAGCCTGTGCCTCTTCACACCTCCACAGTGCTCCACGCAGCATGGCACAATTGATGCTATATTGCCCTGACTTCGAGGATGTTTATTCAAGTAATTCCACAAAATGCTGCTTCTGCTTCCCTCGATGCTTACTTTCCAAAATTTATCTTTAACTCTAAACGTTTACAGTACGCAAGGAGTTGGTTCACGCCTCCATCTCTCTCTCTCTCTCCCTCTTTCACAGAATCACAGTGCAGAAGAGGCCCTTCGGCCCATCGAGTCTGCATCAACACATGAGAAACACCTGACCTACCTACCTCATCTCATTTACCAGCACTTGACCAGAGGTCTTGAATGCTATGACGTGCCAAGTGCTCATTCAGGAAAGTTTTAAAGGATGTGAGGCAACCCGCCTCCACCACCCTCCCAGGCAGTGCATTCCAGACCGTCAACACCCTCTGGAGTAAAAAGTATTTCCTCACATTCCCCCCTAAACTTCCTGCCCCTCACCTTGAACTCAAGTCCTCTTGTGACTGTCTCTTCGACTAAAGGGAACAGCTGCTCCCTATCCACCCTGTCCATGCCCCTCATAATCTTGTACACCTCGATCAGGTCACCCCTCAGTCTTCTCTGCTCCAACGAAAACAACCCAAGTCTCCCCAAACTCTCTTCATAACTTTAATATTTCATCCCAGGCAACATCCTGGTGAATCTCCTCTACACCCCCTCCCTCTCACTCTCTTTTTTCTCTCTCTCTCTAATTCTCTCTCACTTTCTGTCTCACTGCTGATCATTTTCGGCTACACTAAATAATATCACAATATTGTGCTTTCTCTCTATGGCCATCAGCCTTCCCATATTCGCAATCTTTATACTCCTAAACATCTCAATACACACTGCCTGTGACTGTTGTTGGCGCTTAATTCAGCTTCTGTATCTCTACTTGTGATTTAGAGACAGGCAGTCACCATTTCCAGCATGTGCACAACTGGGCTAAGAAGCAGATTAGTGGTGCTGAAAAGTTGACTTTTAACCTTGCGTGAAGTGTGAATGTGTGAACCAGAGGTCGACATGGGGGAGCGTTTCTGATTGGCAGCCTGAATCGAATTCAGAGAATTACGAAGTCATTCACTTGGGATGCAAAATTTGAGTGGTGGAATATATACATAAAATTGAACAATGTTGAACTTAGAGCAGGCGCAGAGATATCTTTGGGTTCATCCACAAAATGGTGTAGGAAAGAACAGATGGGTCAGGGTGCATAGAATTAAGCCGAATTCAGACCGCGGTTCTTTTTTCCTTTAAATAGATCAATAAAGAGAGTTAGGCACGCAAATAGGTTACAGTAAACGTTTTGCTAATCACTGTTTGAGAATGAGCTGGATTATCTGTGATAATTGAAGCCCAATGTTTATGTAGTGACATCAAGTGTGAGGAGTAATTTATTGAAATATCACCAGGGATGAAGAACATCAATTAAGTTGAGATGCAAGGGAATCTGAAAATGCTCTACTTCCAGGAGATTAGGGCCAATTTGATTGTGTGCTGCATCTTTAAGTCTGGAAATATTGGAATAAATCAGCGGAAGCTGTTTGCAGGTTATGATGGATTGGTTAACAGAGGATGCCAAACAGCGCGAGATATGAATATAACTTTCCATAAGGAATTGCAAATAGATATGAAAATGAAATAACTCAAGGGGCATGAGGAAGAAAATGTGTTGGTGTCACTTTCAAAATACAGCCAAAAGCGAATGATATAGACTCCCTCCCTCCGGCACTGATCCCTTCCACCACTCTACAATTAATCACAAAAATAGATCCTTCTGATATCATGATATGATGTTTGAGAGGTTTGCTAAATAGAGATAGATAGATATATAGATAGATAGATTGATTGATGGGTAGATAGATAGATGGATAGATAGATAGATAGATGCGTAGATAGATAGATAGATAGAAAGATAGATAGATGGATAGACAGACAGACAGAAAGATAGATAGACCGAGAGACGGAGAGAGAGAGAAAGAAATGCGATAGTTTACTTCCTATTTAAACAGCCTGAATCTGAACAGTTGGTAATGACATCAAACCTCCCTTGAAAGGATGCAACTGCTGCGAATCGAATGGCACCAGCTTGGAGTAGAATTGTGGCTTATCACAACAATCAGGCAAAAGGTAACAGTGACTGAAGCAAGTTAGCTCTAAGTCCCTCATGTAGTGTTCCGGAGAGTCTTCCAAGTCCGGACACTTGCCAAATATGTTACTTCTGAGTGGGAAATATTCCATAACTTATGTCATCATTCATTCAAATAATGCCGGGGATTCATTTCCAGAGATCACAACTACAGAAAAGCCCTCACTTTATTCTGATTTTATTGACCTGACAATCAATTATATCTAGTTTCCACCCTCACCTTTTTTGGGCTGCGTGGTTTGCAAAATTCGTGGACGGATGAGTCAAGCGCCATCTGACAGAAAGGGATGGGTGCTTCAGGAGAGTGAAGATAGTTGGATAGATAAACATCGACATGGAGAGAGATTTAGCATTAATAGGGTACTAGCACCTCCGAGGTTAAAAAGCAAACAAGAGAGAGAGGCAGACAGAGAGAGAGAGGACAGTGCATGTGTGATCGGGGTAAGGGGTGGGTGGGGGATTGCTGGCGCTTAAACCCATTATTGTTCATTATCACCGAGGGACGCACAACACATCTTAGGTTCATTGCGTTGTGTGTTTACTTTATATTTTGGTAGAAGCTACTGCTAATAAATAAGATTTGTATGGGCTTCATACAAGAATGCTTCCAGGGATGACAAACTTCAGCTGTGAGGGTAGATTGGAGAGGTTGTGATTATTCTCCTTGGAGAGGAGAAGGCTGAGAGGAGGTTGGATAGAGATGTCCAGCACCATGAGGGGGCGCTGGACCGAGTAGATCGTGGGTAGCTGTTCCCGCCCGTAAAAGGATCAAGATGGGAGAGGGCACAGGTTAGGAGTGTTTTGCAAATGAAGTAAATGTCACATGAGGGAAAACACCTTCACGCAATGAGTGGTTGGGGGTCTGGTGGGGGCAGGTTCAATCGAACCGTTCAGAAGGGCATTAGATGCTTATATGAATAGAAACAATGGGCAGGGGTACGGGGAAAAGGCTGGGCAAAGGCCCTGGGTCAACATGTTTACTTGAAGAGCCGGTGCAGAAACGATGGGCCGAATGATCTCCTCCTGTTCCGTTAAAAAAAATTTCTGATTCTGTCTTGCTTATTACTGTGTAAATGTAGTTTCCCTTTCTGACTGCTGACACATTGCAAAATAAAAAGTTACTCAATAAATAAAATATAACGTATCTCAGGGAGCAAACGTATTGCAGCATCATTAACACAATCATTCTTTTCTTCATTTCACAATATATGGAAATGCGTACAAGGGGGGCGATGAATCAGCTGTCTGGATCTAAAAGGAATATGATCTGCGCTGGCATTTCTATCCGGACTTGCTTCCTCTTTCAAATAGTATTCAATTTTCTTTAAAATGGAATCAAGATTGCTGCAATGTGGTTAATTACTTTAGCGAGGTAAAGGGATATGCAACCTGATTTCCCATTATATCATATCCTCCATGCCTCATTCACATATGCTTATTCGTGAAAAAGAGCACATACAGATTCAGAGGCAATGCCTGTTAACTGTACCTTTCCATGATATCTTTGTATTCGTTGTCGCTCAGTGACAGCGAGGACAATTTTAAACCGTGATCCCATTGGTGGTGACGGCACTCATGACGGCTGACGTCTATTCTCAGTACTCAGGAGGCGCCGACTCAACAAATGCCAACAAATCACTCAGGCGAATACAACAAGTGACTAATTCCGGACAGAGTGTGTGAAACGGGCGCGAAGATGATTATTTTCTCGTTTCTTCCCGGGATTAGTGAGTATGGATTTCTGTTTAAAAATCTGAGAGAGGGAACGATGTTTATTTCCAAAGAGGCTGTTAACGCTCTGTTCGGTAAAAGCTCTGAACTGATCAATTGCAGACACCGGGTTTAGTCCCGTGTCGCCTTCAAAGTGCATATTCCACTATTTAGTTGAAGCCACATGCCCCATCATTACGCCTTTTTAGCAGGTTGTTGAAGAGATTGATAATGTCTTGGATATTGAGAAGCCTCAAAGGGTTAAATGCTGGGAATATTTAGCGTAAACGAATCTTATATTCCATCAAGAGAAATATTCAAGATACATGGGATTTTGATGATTCTGCGCGCTATTGTGAAGGCAAACACGCAACAGCTACTCTTTTGGGGAGCTTTGGATACAAGGGAGTAGCATAAAAATCGCAGTTAGACCAATCAAATTCGGAAATTTAGCCAGAGAGAGAGGGAGAGCAAGGAGAGAGGAAACCTGTCTCACAAATGACAATCGATGCTACATGAATCAATTATATTTATGTTAGTTCGATTGATTGAAGTAGGAAACGATAGGACCTTAGCGTCACGTCTGCCCTTGGGATCCGTTTCTCAGGAATCAGTAGGAGGAGATTAGAATTATCATAAACCATGAGATACAAGTCACATGTATGTAAACCCGCTCGTGTACTGAATAAAGAATACGAACATGATTCTTTGAGGATTGAATTGACCGGGTAGATAAAGAAGGGGGGGGGTGGGGGGGCGGAACAATCATTAGGTTGCATGGTATTTGGATTTCCAAAAAAACATTCGATAGGAGGTAGATCAAGGCATGTTAAGAGCTTCTGGTTTCGAGGGAAAGATATTAACACGGAGGAAGGATTAGGTAAATAAAATGCCAAACAGAGAGTATGGAAATGAGCCATTTGCAGGTTGGTCAGCTGCAACTATTTGGGCGCCATTGGGGCAAGTCTTGCGGTCTCAATCTTTGCAAATTGCGTGAACGACACGGAATGAATGGAATCTCCCCAGATTTCCCGATGACACAGAATATGGTGGAAATATGTTGCGGGAAGGACAAAAGAGAGTGTTGGCAAAGGAATATAGATAAAGATAGGGATATCACTTATAAAGTGGGAAAAACGCACTTTGGTACGAAGCATAAAGTAAGAGCACGATATTATTTAAACAGAAAGAGAAAAATAAGCGAATGCTGCGGCCGAGAAGAGTCTGACTGTCCCTGTGCATGAATCACAAAACAACCAGGCAGCTACTGCACTTTGTAAGGTTAAACTTTGGCTCTCCTTACACTGAGAATGAGGTATAAATTTTGGGAAGTCTGTTTATAATGTGCACGCAATCCATGCCAAAACACCTAGGGTACTGTGTTACAACTTGGGTGTCCATATTGAGGGAGGAATCTATTTGGAAACAGTTCTGGGAAGGTTCTCTAGGCTGATGCCTGGGCTTAAACGGTTATCCTGTCTTACAAGGTTGACAAAGTAGCGCCCATAACGATTGTATCTTACCAGGAGGAGAGTTGTTCTGATTGAAACATGTCAAAGATTAAGCGGGCTTCACAGGATGAGTGCTGAGAGGGTATATCCCGACATGAGGCAGTCTAGATTACCCCCAACTGTGCCAGCATATGTGGCCTCCTATTTGAAACACAGCTGACGGGGAATCGCTTCTGTCGAAGATCATTAGCCTTCGGGTTAATCTACTGCAGTGGCCTGGATCACTGAGGATATACAATGTTGATCTAGTCACGTCTAAGATCTAAAAGGGGATTAATTGTGATGGAGAAAGAATGAAACGTGGAGTCGAGGCCACAAACACGTGGGCCATGGGAATAATTGACTGAAGGAGACCAAATAGCGTTCTCCTGCTCCGATTTCTTATGTCCTATTCCTCTTATGCGCGTCTATGTAGCTAAGACAGTGTTTGGATTTGATTACAAATTAGCAAATATTTCACTGGAAGGTGGCACACGTTCGAGAGGAATAAAACAGCCAAGTTTTTTTTTATTTCCTTTTTTTTCTCAGCCTGAGAAATGAAACCTGTCTCTAAACTAGAAAATGCTGGAAAGAAAACTCAGCAAGTCTGACAGCATCTGCGGAGAGAAAGAGGGAGAAACCAAAGCTAACGCCTTGGGTCCTTATGACTCTTCCTCAGAGTACTTCACACCCACTCTAAAGAAGAGTCAGAAGGACTCGAAAGGTTAAATTTATTTTTTATTCTCTCTCTCCACAGATGATGTCAGACCTGCTGAGAATTCCAGCATTTTCTTTTTTTGTTTCAGATTTCCAGCTTCCTCAGTACTTTGCTTTTATCTTAATGAAACCTCTCTGTTGATTAATGCAACAGATTTGATAATCTTGCCTATTATTACTTCAGGAGATAAAATTGAATATTAATCAGATCTGGGTTGTTAGTATAATGAAATAAATTAAAAGCGCAGGTAGAGGTAAATTAGTTCAGCCCTTGGAAAATCGCAGAACAATGGGAGGAATTCATATGTTGAGTTTTCAACCATTCAGCAGGGAGCTCAGAAAGTGCATCACTAAAGGAAGCGTAGAAGGTGCTTATGACACACTACCCTCAGCTAGAGTGGGGCATTAATTGGCCAGGAATTTCAAGGCTGAAATCGGTTGGTAATCAGTGAACATATTGATGGATATGGGGCAAAGGTGGGAAAGTTGAATTTTCATGCAAATGAGGCACAGTGCGATTTAATCACACTTGCTCCTCGCCCTGATTTTCCGAACCTAATTCATGACGTGGCTAATCCAGGCTACAAGAATTGGTGATTTGTCTGCAGTTCTTTGAAATATTGCTGAAATTTTCCACTTTATGTTTTTTTTTGCAGTTATTGCGTATATGTTGGCCGAACAGGGAATATGCGGTGAGCTTTTATTATTTGCATTTGCAAAATTAATATCCACTTGACTAACCTGCATATAATTGTACGACTTGAAAGCTTGAGGGCACATATAACGCATTGTCTGAGAACTTACTGACATTCCGTACTTTACTTTAATTGCGAACGCTCCCGAAAGGTGTTCCTTATTTTCCGGCGGCATTCACTTGTTCCAATTTTTCACTGGCCTCTATTAACACTCCTTGTACTTGGCTTCTAGCCTTTACCACTGTTTGATACATAACTGCTTAGAAAGCAGCAGTTCGACGCTGACTTATGCTTTTGGGAAGCTACCCATTACCATAGTTAGGGCCTTAACAGCGATTAAAGGTTGCTCATTAAGTCAACTGATAAACATTTTTAAAAAGTTGCTTCTTTGTTCCAATAACCCCTGACAGGGTAACAATGTGGTTAGTTTTAATAATGAGAGTGTATTTTTATTCGCTCATGGGATACATTTATTATGTAATAAATAAGGGTATGCACCAAAGTACCCTAACCATGAGGGCTACGGACAAAGTGCGGGAAATTGGGATTGGACTGGGTGTCTCGAATTTCGGCAGGCACAGACAGGATGGGCCGAGTGGCCGTTTTCAGTGCAGTAAACATTCTGTAATCCGTGGTCCAATTTTAACAGCAAAGCTTGATTTCGGAGAGCGACGGGCTAAGGGTGGAAATATATTGAAGGATTAATCTGGATGTGAGCCTCAAATTAACTGACTGGGGTGCCCAGACGTTGGGTTTCTTTGGAGTGCGAGCATTTATTAAATATCCCTAGTCGCTTTAATTCAGAGAACATTTAAGAACCAGTCACCTTCCAGGTTTTTATGGTTGTGGGTCTGGAGTCACATGTAACTAGGTAAAGGTTGGCAGAAAGGATTCCAAGAGGTGGGTTTTTACGACAGTCGTGGTCATCATCAAACTTTTAATTATAGATTTTTATTGAATACAAATTCCACCGCCCGACATGCAGGACTTGAGCCCAGGCCCCAGAGAATTAAGCTGCAACCCTGGATAACCAGCCCAGCGACAATCTCGCTACGGCACCGCCTCCCATGTGGTTAAGATGGATAACAATAGCAACAGGAGCGTCGATTTTTCTTTTGAAAACTAAACAATTCCATCAACAAATTGTTCTATTTGTGTTTGATCTGTTCTTCAGCTGATTTACCGAAACCGACTTTGTCTGTGAATCCAGCCTTCAGAGTCTTCCCAAGAGGGGAAAGAATAATCTTGACTTGCGGCTGCCAGTGTCCCGTCACGAGAGTTCATTACTACAGAAACAAGCAGCCGAACCCTGTTTCCCACCCAGATGCTAAAAACGGATTGTGCCCGCCCTCTTACATTTTGGATGCGCAGCTGAGTGGCGAGGCGAATTACACTTGCTCATGTTTACATAACGATAACGTAAAATGGAAAACTTCCGAAAAGAGCGAACCCATTCAGATCTCCATCCGAGGTATGTAACCAACCACACAACCGGCAGTTAGATCACTGGGATTGAGGTTGATGGCCACGGCTATTGAGGTTTCGATTTACAATGTCTATCATAGGGGAAAATCTCTTCGCCTATAGTGTTTAAAGAGAAATGCAAACCCACGTGGTTTAAATTTACTTGAGATTTTCCAGCGCCCTATGAAATGCATACCCGCTAAACACGTTGACCTGAAATTGATTGTGCAAGTCAGGTCATGTTGAATCTATCGTTTTAATATAAAATGCACTAAGGTGGCTTATCTCGGTTTCTGAATGAGGAAATATTGTGCAGTCCCATGGGCATTGGGCACAAAGTTTAAACCGTTCTGCGGGGAGGCGTTAGCTTCCCCTCTCCCGCCCCCCCAAACACCCCACCCACCCCCGTTCCACCTCCAAACTGAAGAAAGTCCCCAAGCGTCTGGTCACTCCGGTCAGTTAACTGGAGGCTCGCGTCCAGATCAATCCTTCAATATATTTCCACCCTGAGTCGCCATTCTCCCAATTCAAGTTTTTGCAGTAACCGAAGGATCATGGATCACACCTCAATTTTTCTCTCTCTCTCTCTCCCTCTTTCACAGAGTCACAGAACCAGGAAGCGCAGAAAAGGCCCTTCGGCCTATCGAGGCTGCACCGACACGTGAGAAACACCTGACTTTCCTACCTAATCCCATTTACCAGCATTTGGCCCATAGCCGTGAATATTATGACATGCCTGGTGCTCGTCCAGTTACTTTTTAAAGGATGTGAGGCAACCCGCCTCCAACATATTCCCAGGCAGCACATTCCAGACCTTCACCACCCTCTGGGTAAAAAGACATTCCTCGCATCCCCCCTAAACCTCCTGCCCCTCATTTTGAAATTGTGTCCCCTAAAGACTGACCCTTCTAATAAGGGGAACAGCTGCTTCCTATCCATCCTGTCCACGCTCCTCATAATCATGTACACCTCTTTCAGGTCACCCCTCAGTCTTCTCTGCTCCAACGAAAAGAACCCAACTCTATCCAACCTCTCTTCATAACCTAAATGTTTCATCCCAGGCAACATCCTGGGGAATCTCCTCTGCACCCCCTCCAGCGCAATCACATCCTTCCTATAATGTGGCGACCAGAACTGCACCCAGTACTCCAGCTGTGGCCTCACAAAGGTTCTATGCAACTCCAACATGACCACCCTACCTTTGTAATCTATGCCTCGATTGATAAAGGCAAGTGTCCCATGTGTCTTTTTCCCCACCCCACTAACATGCCCCTCCATCTTCAGAGATCTATGGAGACGCATGCCAAGATCCCTTTGTTCCTCAGAACTTCCTAGTGTAATGCCGTTCATTGAATCCTTCCTTGTCAAATTACTCCTTCCAAAGGGTATCACCTCACACTTTTCATGGTTAAATACCATCGGCCACTTATCTGCCCATTTGATCATCCCATCTACATCTTCCTGTTGCCCAAGACACTCAACATCACTATTAACCAACAGGCTAACGATAAGTGGTTAAGATGCACCACAACTTGGTGAAAGGAGTAATGTTCAAGTAGTGCCTTGAAGGAGGGGAACGAGTTAGAGAGGGAATGGGGGTAAATACCGGAGCTTGAGGCATAGGTAACTAATTAAAGGTACAGTCAAGACAATTGGGGCAATTCTGCTCGGGAAAGCGCAAAAGACCAGATTGTGACCAGCGCCGATAACTTGGAGAATCATGGGGCTGGGGGTAATTGCAAGCAAGAATGAGAACTGAAAAGTCAATATGGTTCTCGATGATTAGCAATTTCATAATAGTGATTACAGCAAGGACAATTGATCTTACCGTGCATTGAGACCCAACTATATTCACGCACCATTAAATATTCCAATCATGTCAGAACAGCATGTTGCACTGGAAGTTTCTATATGTGACTCAATCAGTCAGTTGAGTTTCTCTGCCTCTGCTATCGGTTTACACAGCGAGTTCCTGACCCCAAGAACCCGCAGTTTTTCTTGAAATCGAAAGCGGGGTTTCTCCACATGGCTCGAATCCTACCGACTACGCCAACCTGTTGTCACTTTGACAACCTGACCACAGGGGCCTCAGATACAGGTCACGAACGTTTATTCCAGCAATTGCAAGGGAAGAACCATCTCAATACAGCTTGAGATCACACTCTGCTATATTACAAGTGTTCAACATATTTATACATTATTGGTCACGTACAAGAACAGTTTCCAGATTCCCATCTCGTCACTATATCGGTTTACATTAAACAGGCATCTCTGGTAACAGGTACATGCATCGCATGTCCCTATCGTCACCCAGGCAGAGACCTTCTCTCCTACCTAAACTAGGACCATCCGTCCTTTCCCTATCTGACTCCAGTGTGGCTCTTGAGGCCTTTCTGTTGGTAACAGGCCCTAAACCTGAGCAAAGTTCATCTGGTAATCTTTAAGTGTTAATATACTTGATAGCACTGGCTGCCTGGAGATTTAACGTAATTAATTCCTTTTCAATAAATTTTCCCTTACCATAAATTCTTACTTACTTTTTTCCCCTAACAAACTCTCTGCTCTAATATTCCTAACAACCCCGTTAAACCCAATTCCCCTAGTTACTGGCTGAAGTAAGTAGGTCCGTCCCATCCATTAGATCCAGGCTGCTCACAATTTTGTACATTTCAATATAATCTCCCCTAAGCCTCCTCTCTTGCAAGGAGAATGACTCCAGCCTATACAATCTTTCTTCATTGTTGCAATTGTCCAGGTCTGGAAATATTCTCGTTATATTTCCTCTGTACCATGTCTAATGGAATTGCATCTTTTCTGTAAAGAGGTTACCAGAAGTGCACACAATACTCAAGTCACAACTAATGAACGCTTCATAGCCCCAGTACCTTGAAGACATGCTCGCTGATATAAATTTATTTTTTTAAATATAATTTAGTTACAACCCAGTCGACATGTCCAAATTTATTTGTTGTCGTCAACTGGGACATTGTTTCTGATTATTCGTTTTACTTACCTTTCGTTTTGCATGGACTGCAGAGAGTAAGCAGTCAGCTTGATTCGCCACAAACTGTCATTTGACTCATTTCCATTATGCTCACTGGACTGGCAGAATTCCTTTTGTCCCCTTCCATTCCCTTTGCATATCATCCAACGGACTCTATATGCCCGCAAAACAGGACACATGCTCCTGATAGTTGGCCGCATCAATTCAATTCTGAGGACTGTCTTGGACTGAGGTTCACCAAGGAGCTTTGCCTATTAGTGGATGCATTTGAATCGCCTCCTCACAAACTTAAGCTCTCCTCCATTTTCTGCATGCCATGATGCCCCTTCAGGAATTCACCCCCAAATCAGCCCAGGCACAACAATCTTCGACTCCACAGTGCTCCTTGCAAACTGCTTGTTCTCCCAACACGTGAGAAATGGGCTGATGCTGTATCAAACTCATTCAGACTCCAGTGGAGATTTTAAAGCAGTGGGGATGAAGTTTTCCTTCCAATATTCTAAGTTCTATTCCGATGTGAAAAGTACATCTGGGATCTGGTTCTCGCCCGACGGGTCTCTGACCTTCCCTTCTCATGGTCTCTCCACAGATCGTTAACCTTTACGCCTTGGTAATGCTCGATAATGTTGGAGTTCATCAAGGGCGCTATTTTTGCTTAGTTCCATGTGGCTGCCTACACAACAGGTTCTGTGGTGCTCAGTTACAAAAGGCATTAAAATTGTTGTCCCGTCCTAGCAGTGAAATGAAATTTCATTAAATTTTCACAGAAATTAATTTACCCCAACTCCAACAGTACAATTCACCGTGACTCTACAGCATGCCATTTCGCTGTCCCAAACAATTTTGTGCCTTTTTTTTGTGTGCAAATGGTGTTGTCAAAAGCATCTAATTAAAACTGGGCTTCTATGAACAGTTAAAGAGGCATCTGCTATTGTCTATGCTTTCGCACTCTAAGGTAGACATTCTGATTGAGCCCCATTTTTGGTTCATTTCTAAATAACGTGGCTTCTTGCCTTCACTTGCTTTATCAGGAATGTCCAAGGATCAAGCCTGATAATTTGCATCACGGAATTAAGAGAAGACAAAGTGTTTTGTCTGGTGTATGGACTGTGTGTTATTAAAAAAAAACAGTAAAACCAGCCCAGAACATTTGCAGTCAATATTGTCTTCTCCTTCATTCAGGGTATGTGGGCTTCGCTGTCTCGGCACAGCCTTTATTACCCCGCCCTAGTTGCCCTTGAGAAGGTGCTGCTGAGCTGCCTTCTTCAGCCGTTGCAGTCCATGAGGTGTGGGTACACCCACAGAGCTATTAAGGAGGGAGTTCCAGGATTTTTTCAATCTGGTGTAGGTAAATCCACAGCGCTATTAAGGAGGGAGTTCCAGGATTTTGTCCATGTGTGTAGATACACCCGCAGTGCTGTTAGGGAGGGAGTTACTGGATTGTGTCCCTATGAATTAGGTACACCCACAGTGCTATTAGGGAGTGAGTTCCAGGACTGTTTCCCTGTGGTGTAGGTACACCCACAGTGCTGTTAGCGAGGGAGTTCCAGGATTTTGTCCCTGTGGTGTAGGTACACCCACAGTGCTGTTAGGGAGCGAGTTCTAGGCTTTTGTCTCTGTTGTGTAGGTACACCCATAGTGCTGTTAGGGAGGGAGTTCCAGAATTTTGTCCCTGTGGTGTAGGTACACCCACAGTGCTGTTAGGGAGGGAGTTACAGCATGTTGTCCATATGGTGTAGGTACACCCACAGTGCTGTTAGCGAGGGAGTTACAGGATTTTGCACCAGTGGTGTAGGTACACCCACAGTGCTGTTAGGGTGGGAGTTCCAGGATTTTGTCCCTGTGGTGTAGTTGCACCCACAGTCTGTTAGGGAGGGAGTTCCAGGATTCTGTCCCTGTGGTGTAGGTACACCCACAGTGCTGTTAGGGAGGGAGTTCCAGGATTTTGTCCCTGTGGTGTAGATACACCCACAGTGCTGTTAGGGTGGGAGTTCCAGGATTTTGTCCCTGTGGTGTAGTTGCACCCGCAGTCTGTTAGGGAGGGAGTTCCAGGATTCTGTCCCTGTGGTGTAGGTACACCCACAGTGCTGTTAGGGAGGGAGTTCCGGGATTTTGTCCCTGTGGTGTAGGTACACCCACAGTGCTGATAGGGAGGGAGTTACAGCATTTTGTCCATATGCTGTAGGTACACCCATAGTGCTGCTAGGGAGGGAGTTACAGGATTTTGTACCTGTGGTGCAGGTAGACCCACAGTGCTGTTAGGGAGGGAGTACCTGGATTTTGTTCCTGTGGTGTAGGTATACCCACAGTGCTGTTATGGACGGAGTTCCTGGATTTTGTCCGTGTGGTGTAGGTACACCCACAGTGCTGCTAGGTAGGGAGTTCCAGGTTTTTGTCTCTGTTGTGTATGTACATCCACGGTGATATTAGGGAGGGAGTTCCAGGATTTTTTCCCAGTGACAGTGAAGGAACCGCCGATATATTTCCCAGTCAGGATGGTGAGTGACTTGGAGGTGAACCTCCAGGTGACGGTTTTCACATCTATCTGCTGCCCTTGTCCTTCTAGATGGCTGTGGTCGGGGGTTTGGCCTTTATCATGTTGGCGGTAAGACCGCCAGGTCAGACAGCAAAGAGGAAAATCGTGGACGAAATTTTAAACACTGGGCGTCAGATCCCCTGTAACTGATTTGATTCCGTTGTTCGGAAAAAATGTCCAATGGATTCTGTTAGAGTGTATGGTTTTACATTGTCTAAGGGGCTTTAGCACACAATCAGCTTGGAAGACTTTCCAAAGCTATTGATGTATTTAATTACATTAACACGCACATGGTTGTGTATTTAATCTTACACATGTTCAACGTTTTATTGCTCTCCAGGGCCGGGGACCACTTTCCCTCTAATTGCAGTCCTGGGGTGTGCAGCCGAAATAATCCTGTCAATCTTTGTGGCAGTGACGGCGTGCTTGTTCGCCAGAAGAAGTAAGTGTTCGTCAAGAAAAAAAAAATAACTACCATTTTTCATGAAAAGAGGAGGAAAAGTTGGCGGAAACCTGCAAACAGCCCTAAACTCAACGGCAGCATTAAGATTGTCAGCAACTATGGATGAATACATGTTGAGAAATGAGGCCTTGTCCGAATTGAAAGGTCACTTTAATGCAGAGGATGTGATAAAGCAACTGGAACATCACCCTCATTACTGAAGGACATCAGTGACCCTCTCGATCACACGCCCCTTCCCTTTCGTCTCACCCCATCGAATCTCACCACTCCCTGTGTACTTACGGTTTGCTCTCACCTGCCCTCTCTGGCTTTGTCTTCAGAAACGGCCACCGCTTCAACTCCTGGCAAACCCGCGTAGCGGGTAATTTGCGACAGGGCTCATAAACCACACGTCCAGGCTTGTGGCACGGCCTCAGACTCCACCATGGCAGCTGCTGGAGTTTGATTAAACCTATTAATAATTTTAGAATTTTAAGTCAGTGTCAGTACTGCTATCCAGGAATCTACAATCGATTACAATTATATATATATATATTTTAAAATGGTCCAGTAATGCTCTTTAGGGAAGCAAATCGGCCATCGTTGCCTGGTCTCGTCTACATGTGGCTCCTGCACACAGCAATATTGCTAACGCTTGAATGTCCTCTGAAATCACTTAGACATTCGGTTCAAGAGCAATGAGGCATGAGCAACAAACTCATGCATTGCCAGGGAAAACGACATCCCATGGGAGGATGAGTTGAAAGGAGAAATGTGACAAGAAGCCTCAGTATATTTTGACCTCAATATTCAAATGGACATACAAACTTACATCTGACGTCTTCCCTTGGCCGAATATTTCATTGAGCTTCTCATTGGGAAGTGTAGTACTGACAGCAGCTTAATCAAATTCTCTGCAGGGATATTAAGCTGAACAAGCAGTACTCCGGCCTCTCGGCTCCAAACCAAACGTCAAAAATTTAGGCCAAGCTCGTAACATTTTTTCTTGCACCAGGATAGGATATCGATATCAGAGTTGAAAGGCCAACTCTCCACTACTGCCTTCTACCGCCCCCTGGAGCATGGCAACCCTTCATAGAATGAAACCACCCGATCTAGGGCTGTCACTGACCTGATCTCCTGGGCAGCTCTTCCCTCCATGCCTTTCAATCACATGGCCCAACCTCCCTGAATAGTCAGCTTCTACCTCCACCCCAAATCTAATAAGGCGACGTATCTGGTTTCATCCTATTGTTTCAAAGTACTCCTAACCAACTATGCTTAATTATTCCTATCTCGATTCTATTTATTTCTTATACATCACTCCCTACCTACATCCATGACTCTGCTGATGCCCTCCGTCTCTTCAACAGTTTCTGGCTCTGCTTCCGTTTCGCCATGGACGTCCAATCACTCTGCAGTTCAATTCGCCACCAGGGCGGCCTGTTAGCCCTCCCCATTCTTTCTCATTGTCTGGAGGACCAACAAATCGCCGTGACGTTAAACAACATTTGCTTCCACTCCACTTACCTCCTTCAAATTAAACATGTTGCTCTGGGCACTGAGTGGGACCAAGCAACAGCTTCACTTCGCTGTGTTGTAGAGGAGGCGATAGCATAGTTGCATTGTTAGTGGATCCGTAATCTTTGGTCCCCATATTCAAGAATGAATACACTGGCATTGGAGGCAGTTCAAAAGAGATTCAATGGGCTGATTCCTGGGATGGAAGTGTTGACTCATCGAGAACGGCAAAAGAAGTTAAGCCTTTATTCATTCGAGTCTAGAAGAATGAGGGGTGATCTTATTGAGACCTGCAAGATTTTGAGGGGGCTTGACAGGGTCAATGTTGAGAAGATGTTTCCACTCGTGGAAGAATCTCAAACTAGGAGACAAAGTTACAGCATAAGGGGCCACTCGATGAAAACTGAGCTGCATGTGGATTTCTTCTCTCAGAAGGTAGTGAATGTTTGGAATTCTCTACCCTAGAGAGTTGTGGAGTCTAAACCGTTGAAAGTATTTAATGATGATGTAGATAGATTTTTGAAATATTGGGGAGTTGAGGGCTATGAGGAGCTGGCACGAAAGAGGAGTTGAGGCCTGGGGCTAATAATCCATGATATTATTTAATGGCTCGGGAGGCTAGAGGGGCCGTCTGGCCTACTCCTGCTCCTTTTTTGTGTTCTGTCCTACACCCTAATACAAATCATCCCTTTTGTTCCTCTTCACGGCCTCTGTGATTTCACCTGCGGAGAGAGAAACAGAGATAACATTTCGAGTCGAATATGACACATCTTGCACACTGATCCTGCTGTTTCCCCTTCCTTACTGCAGATAGCTCTTTGTTCCATTCGCCAATATACAGATGTCAAACTGTTCCCCCTATTCATCCGGTAGTTTCACGTTGGTGTGCCACGTTCCATTTTCAACAATCTGAAGACTGAAACAATCCTAGTCACACAGCCACATATCACAGCTGTGCGTACTGCAGTATCCATTCCCCACCATTCGCCTTCATCACTGATGATGGCGCTTCAGCAAAAGTTTTCAGAGCTTAACTAGCTAACTGGATGCTTCCGAAAAGTAAAAGCCATCTACTAAATGCATCACTTCGAGAACGCTTTTGGTCCCCTCCTTCTGTAAAACAATTCAGGAGCACTTCCATCACCCAAAGAAAGGCGAGAACTCGAAGGCTTCTCTTTATTTCTCGCTGCTTTTTATAATTTTATTGTCAAAACTGAAAACACCATTAATAAAGGCGGGCCTGATGTGTTCAAGAGCGAAGGGGTAGTAGAGAGAGGGGAGGCGTGGGGAGGCTAGAAAGAGGCAATTAGATCGGGTGAGGTGTAAAGATCTGGATTATAAACACAGGCATAACATTATTTGTTTCTATGTTTATGTGTGTAACCCAAATCCTCTGGAGCACATGGGATATTTTATCGCCTTTGGGCACCGAATTTGTAAGTGGAAGCTATTGATACTGAGAGGCAAGTAGAGGAAACTGGGTTGGAGGCTATTATCAGTTAATTTCATGGTTTCGTACACCATAACATGTGTATTAGTCACAAATCCTCATTATATTAGGAGCAAATTCATAAAACCTTTCAATGTATTAAATCCATAGAATGTTGAGCATTTGAAAAACTTTATCGAGTGCCTTACATTTTTCCCACTTTTTGCTTTATTGCAGGAAAAACAAAAAGACTAAATATTGAGAGGTAATGACATTGCTTTAGTTCTCCAGTATTTATAGATGTGAGCAAAATGCACCCCACGATATAACTCAATTCAGTAAAAGTTAAATATTTTCTTAAACTTGTGCATTGGAAAATAAAAGATGATTTTGGGGAGAATACTTCTAACAAATCGGTAACTTTCTTTCATTTTAAAGGTGTACAGCGTCTGCAAGTGGAATGGCAAAACGGCAAGATGGTGATCTCGCGTGTAAGTACAGTAATCTTGACATTGACTGTATCTCTTGATCAAGGATCATTGCTCTTTCTGACACTCTCCATCACGGTCGTCTGAATGGCTTATGTAGCTATTTCCAATATTCTCCTTTCTATAATTAATTAGAATTTATTTGGTAGAACTAATATAGAATTAGAAACATTTCTAAAGATTGTTGATCACTTGGTTACAAGAAACCTGGGTCATTTGGGATCAAATTGTTCATGGGTCATCAAACACACTGGATCAATTTCAGAGTGTTATACTACCCACCCAGTATTCAGTTCTATTAAAGTCGTGGTTACAGGAAACCTGGATGATATGGGAATCGAATTATTCTTGGGCTGGCACATCAAACACACTGGATCTATTTAAAAGTGGAAAAGACTCAGCAGGTCTGACAGCATCTGTGGAGAGAAAGGGACGGTTAACGTTTGGAGTCTGTACGTCTCTTCTTCAGAGCTCTGGAAAGAGCCACATGCACTCGAAAAGTTCACTTTTTCTTTGCCTCCATGGATAGTGTCAGACCTGCTCAGTGTTTGTCCAGCATTTTCTATTCTTGTTTCAGATTACCAGCATCCGCAGAGCAGGAGTCTTTGGCTGCATGCAAGTCATGTGTTTGAAATGGAATTGAAATTCACGTCGTTCTTATAAAGAACAACACATCTGTAACACCGCTTAACGTCAATAGCCAAGGAACTTGCTAGACCATTTACCCTCCATGAAAGCATGGAACAATTGAATCAAAATGCACTTGTCTTTCCTTTTCAGATCTTAACCAGAGTGGTTCCTCCAACCTGGAGATGAACGTAAGCACATATTTTGAATATTGCTATTAATCTCAGCCAACTCATGGAAAAATGGACGCAAACATATGATATTCTGAGTGGGAGGTATGATATTCTGCGTGGGAGTTAGAGAGTGAGGTATAGGGGGAAAAAGGTGAACAGGGAACCCTGGAATTGCAGATCAAGGAAGAAAGAATGAACATTGAGAGAGAGGAAAAGGGTGGGAGAGCGAGCAAGAGCGGGAAAAAAGAGAAAAGTCTGAAATTTGGAAACACAAGGAAAGACAGGAGGCGCGAGAGTGACTTAGAGAGTGACATAGGGAGGGACAAATGAACAGGGGGCAAGCTGAGGAAGGGTGAGTGAAATTCAAAGGGAACATTCGATAGAAGAAATAAAACAATAAATCAGTGCATGATCGCACCATTGTTGAAGCGGACCGCCAAGGAGGAGGCTGTTCTGCCCATCGCCCAAGGGCTAGCAGCCTCACTTTCTCCTCCATGCTAGAACTGTGCCCAAATCACTGTAAAATCCTCATTCGAAATATTTTTTGAAACACTGCACGGGGTTGCCTTCAATCACCTTATCAGATAGTATGCTCCAGATTCTGACAACCCTCTGAATGAAAAACAAGGTAACAACAATCTATGCTCTTCTGCCCTCCAGTTTTATTTAATTCTCCAAATAATGTCCACTCCCTGCTGTTGTAGGATGGCCCAGTAGTTAGCGGGAATATCAGCTTCCCTCTATCGACTATGTTGAAACTGTCATCGCCATGGAAACATATCTCAGTTAAACTCATAGTTCGAAGCGATGACTCGTTTGTTTTAGTTTATTTTATCTCCAAAGAAGCCCCACGTCGACTTAATTTACCAGTGAACGGACTTAGGTTTTGCCCTATTTCTGAGGTCATTATCTCATTCATGAAGTCTGGTGTTTAGCTTTCAAAAATAAGTTTTTCATGGGTTGTGGGCTCCATTATCAAGGCCTCCCGAAATCACCCTTAAAATGAGCGGCTTGCTTGGCCATTTCAGAGGGCAGGTAAGGGCCAATCACTTTGCTTTTAGGTCTGGACTCACATGTGGGCCAGACCAGTTGAGGGCGGCAGATTTCCTTCCCTCGAGGACATGCGTGAACCAGATGGGCTGCTAGAACAAACAATGGTAGCTTCATGAGGCCATATTCCATTTCCAGATTTCTTAAGTGAACTTGGATGAGCCTGATCAGTTAATTCAGTCAGTGTTAATCAAGGCTTCTGAATTACCATTCCAAGCACTTGGTCACTAGGCCACCGCCTCCCCAGAATTGCCCACAGTGCTCTAACCAATGATATTATAAATCTGCAAAATGTCATCTTCGTTGTTATATTCCTCCCGTCTTGTCCTTATGACTCAATCCAAATTATATATTCTTTCAATTTATTAGACTGTTCTGTTTCATGGAAAGAACATATAGCTTTCAGGAATTTAAATTTAGCCAGCGCCTGTTGAGATCAGCTTGTTCCCTTTGATTTTATTATTTCCTGTGTGTTATTCATCGCAGGGATTCTATTCTGAAGTGCTAGAGGACGACAATGGGGAGATAAACTATGCATCGTTGAACCTGGAAGCCCTCAGTTGGAAAGATGCGGCCTCCACCTCTGATCCAGGCGCCAACTTCACAGCTGAAGTAGGGAAAAAAAAAAACTACATTTCTGTTCTGTGGGTGCTTGATTTGTGTGATGAACAAGTGGGCGTAAAGAGGCAGAAGGAAAACTAAAAGGGGGAAATGTCAAAAAGTTTGTAGCTGGGGGGAAAGGAAAATAGAGAGGGACCCTAGTAAATACAAAGAAAATAAAAATGATGCAGAGACAGAGAAAAAAGGCAGAGGACATGGGGACACAGAGAGAGAGAGAGACAGAGAGAGACGGAGAGACAGAGAGATAACATGGAGGTGGGGCATCGAGGGTGAGAGAGGGAGGGAGAGAGTCATTGAGAGAGACAGAGACAGAACATGGGGCTTGGGGAGCGAGAGAGAGAGCGTGGGAGAGGGAGAAAGTGAGGAAGAGAGACTGAGAGAGAACTTGGAGGTGGGGTGTCGAGGATGTGAGAGTAAGAGAGGGAGGGAATCAATGAGAGAGACAGAGACGAAACATGAGGCTTGGGGAGCGAGAGCGAGAGAGAGCATGGGAGAGGGAGAAAGTGAGAGAGAGAGACGGGGAGAGAACATCGGGGTGAAGTTGAATGAATTGTCAGAGGAAGGGAGGAGAGCATGGGGGTGATAAAAGGCGAATCGAGAGAAAGGTGATCTTACCCACTTGTGACATTGTGTTGCTTTCCTTGCAGAAGAAGCGTTCTGAATTAGCAAAGAGCGAGTATCAAGATGTCACCTACGCAACTGTGAGTGTTGACTCGGGTGCACCAAAATGAATGGACAATGCGTCGCATTATATTCTGTAAACTGTTCAGCATGCATGTTCCCAAAACACTTGGACTAAGTGCGAATGTGGCCACTTACGGGACCTGTATTAAGTCTTGTACTTAAAGATTTTTTGAGAGGTTATAAATTTGCACGTTTATCAGCTTGAAGCACTTTTTCATGTTGCAATATATTCTACGCTCATTGACTGTGTTTATAATAAACTTTGAATGAACTTTTTCTATATTTGGTAGCAATAATACAGATTGAAATGATTCAAAAAGTAATAATTTGAGTGTAGCTTTGATAAAAATATCCAAGTTGGAGCCATAAACATAATTTGTGCGTTGGAAATTGTCTATCTGATAGGCTCAGCAGAGTAGTTAGCAATTAAGTCCTGGCAATAAATGCTCATTTAGTAGTACAGGACTAGAGTATTGTTGCGATAATAGACCCACTGCCAAAGCTTTTCACCTTATGCTCACCAGGATAGCTGTCGAGAAATTACCAACAGGAAAGGGGGAGTGGCAATGTATACTCCAATTGTAACAGTAGTTACACATCTAACGCCAGGCCACCTCGTTTTGTACATGCAGCGGGTTATTCATCGCAGAGACTCTATTCTGAAGTGCTAGAGAACGACAATGAGGAGTTAAACTATGCATCGTTGAACCTGGAAGCCCTCAGTCGGAAAGAAGAGGCCTCCACCTCTGGTCCTGGCGCCAACTGCCCAGCTGAAGTAGCAAAAAAAAAACTACATTTCTGTTCTGTGGGTGCTTGATTTGTGTTATGTTTTTTTTTTCTCATAGCTGACAGAGTTGAATATAGAGTGCGTGTTAAATCATTTATTAAAAGGGGACGAAAACTGCTTTGTAGCTGTGAATGTTAAGGACTCTGCTTATTTAGCGATTCACTTCAATAAAATCCTGAGCTCAGCAAGCCACAAACATGTGTGTGCGCACCAGAATAGAAATGCAGCTGGACAACAAAATGTAATGTCATTCATTTTTAAACTCAAGAAAATCTGCATCTCGCCGATCATGTAAGTGCAGAGATACATGTCCCAGCAGGATTTTAAGACTTTCCATTTTGAATGTTGTTCCTTCAATGTATGTGGATACCACACCTTTGTTCTTTAAGCTTCCGTCTGCACTCAGCCGTGCCTAGTTAATAACTCGATGGAGACTTTACTAAAGAAGCAAGCGGCTCTCTAACGCTGAAGGCAGTAAGCAAAACCAAATGACAATGGTGCTTTAGCTTTCTGGTTAATAAATGCTTAAGCGAATGAGCCTATAGCATTGGAGTTTTCCTAATTCCGTGCGGTCTGTTCAGTTGAAAGGGATGTGCTGATTTCGTGCTGATGTTAATCGGCTTGCAGTCACGAAGCCTAGGACAACGTTTTGAGACCCGGGTTAAAATCTCACCAAAGAAGTTGGCGGGTTGTAATTAAGTTAATTAACAAAACAAAAATAAATAAAAAAAAACAGTTCACGAAAGATTGAATTGAAATCTAGTTTCAGCAAATGAGAACATCAACGCATCTCGTTTGCTTATGTATTTCTGTGAGTGAGATCCGCAGTCCGTATGCCATTCCAGACCACAGCAGAGTGGCTGCATTTTAACGGCATCAAGGGAGATTATGGATGTGCACAAATCTTGCTCTTTCTGTTGACGACCACGTCACAGAATCTCACAGTGCTGAAGAGGCCCTTCGGCCCATCGAGTGTGCACCGACACATCTTGACCCACCTCCCTAATCCCATTTAGCAGCACTTGTCCCATAGCCCTGAATGTTATGAACAAATAATAACGCTAAAGAAGGATCACATCTGTTGGTTAACCTGTTGCTTCATCTAAAAGAGAAAATACACATGTTGTTTGTCCTTTATACAACCCGTGTTGATTTACGTTGATGAACTCAGCGATTTCCCAGCCCTTGTTATTCACCACCCCCGGCCCCCACGCCTTGCATATCGTTTAAGACAAACTGCACAGCACTAATGAATAAACAGGTCGGCCTGTGGTTAGTAGGAATCCTTTACACTCTTTCTTGTGGAAAGCTAGTGCAATTTGAAGGTACCAGCTATTCGCGAAAGCAAACACCTCGCTCTTATCTAAGGGAGACTGCAAGATT
Source organism: Carcharodon carcharias (assembly GCF_017639515.1). Taxonomy (NCBI): domain Eukaryota; kingdom Metazoa; phylum Chordata; class Chondrichthyes; order Lamniformes; family Lamnidae; genus Carcharodon; species Carcharodon carcharias. Next base: position 147,173 of record NW_024470814.1, on the reverse strand, counting down.
AGAGCAAACCCTTCAGATGTCTTGAACTTCACCCCCCTTAGCGATCTGAGAATCTTTAATCACTGTTGCCTCCCAAACTTAGTTTCTTTTCTTTCTCCTGACGGCTTATTTTTAAAACTAAAATTATTAAACACCCTGTCATTTTCATGTTAAGCCATTGTTTAGTGTTTAGCAATAGGTGACGTTCTCACACGGATATTCATGGCTCAAACTCAACAACCTAGTGCACATTCTGTGCATTTGTTTACATATGTTATATCCTGCAATGGAATGCAGAATGAAGCCAACAATATGTCTTCAATCCCCATACCGGCTGCCGTACATTGTAGCGGATTAGCCCCGAGCTTATGTAGCTCGAACTTCCAGTTGCCAAAGTTGTCGCTCTAATGTAGAGGGATGCTCGGGCCAGTTAGCTGGGGGAGGCCACAGCTGGAGTACTGTATGCAGTTCTGGTCGCTACACTATGGGAAGGATGTGATTGCACTGGAGGGGGTGCAGAGGAGATTCACCAGCGTGTTGCCTGGGCTTGGAGTGTTTCAGCTATGAGGAGAGGCTGGATAGGCTGGGGTGGTTTTACTTCGAGCAGAGAAGGCTGAGGGGCGAGCTGATTGAGGTACACAAAATTATGAGGGGTGTAGATAGGGTAGATAGGAAGAAACATTCCCCCTTAGCCGAGGTGTTAATAACCATCGATTTAAGGTAAGGGGCAGGAGGTTTAGAGGAGATTTGAGGAACATTTCTTTCACCCAGAGGGTATCTGGAATCTGGAACTTACTGTCTGAGGGGGTGATAGAGGCAGGAACCCTCACAATATTTAAGAAGCATTTAGATGAGCACTTGAAACGTCATAGAATACAGGGCTGTGCGGCAAGTGCTGGGGAAATGTGGTGGAAAGAGAGAGGTGCTTGATGGCCATCACAGACACGATGTGCTGTCGCACTTTATAACTCTATGCGTATGTTCTTTTGGCGTTATGGCTAATACGATGATAATAGCTGTTCAATGGTCATTACTCGTTTATTTCACCACTGGTATTTCCGCTCGGCCGCTGGTTGTAATATCTCTATTAACCTTATACATCCCCTGTATTTAATTCCATACATCTAAACATCTGTCCGTTATGCTTCTTTGGAAATAGTCCATTCGAAACTTTTGAACTAATATTCAGGTGCTCCTCTCCTACGCCACACGTAAGGATATCTAATTGGAAGAGCAGTAGTTTTCTGGGGCACTTGAGATGATAGAGGATATCCCACTGAGCGAGCAACCGGGTACAAGTGATGTGGAAAGGGGGCAGTAGGAAAAGATTGGCTTCACAGCTAAGTAATTCGTGTGACATTAGTGAGAATTTCTCACGGGACCTAACGCAATATGTGGTTTGCAGGAGGCTAAAGCAAGGTGCCATTGCTCAGCACTCGATGCACTCAAATGCTCTTGGACTCTTGCAGACACCATAGTGATACCTATCCTGCAGTGGTCTTGCTTTTGAACTTCCAGAATACTGAACCAGTGATATTGAATGAACCGCCCTTTATTTACAAGTCCAGATAGTATGTCTCATTCCCAAGGCCAAGGCCAGTGTAGGAAGACCATAAGACCTTAAGACATAGGAGCAGCAATTAGGCCTTTCGGCCCATCGAGTCTGCTCCGCCATTCAATCATGGCTGATAAGTTTCTCAACCCCATTCTCCTGCCTTCTCCCCATAACCTTTGACCACCATACCAATCAAGAACCTATCTATCTTGGTTTAAATACACTCAATGACCTGGCCTCCACAGCTTTCTGTAGCAATGAATTCCATAGATTCACCAATCTCTGGTTAAAGAAGTTTCTCCTCATCTCTGTTCTAAAAGCTCTTCCCTTTACTTTGAGGCTGTGCCTTCGGGTCCTAGTCTCTCCTACTAATGGAAACATCTTCCCCACATCCACTCTATTCAGGCCTTTCAGTATTGTGTAAGTTTCAATCAGATCCCCCCTCATCCTTCTACACTCCATCGATTGTAGACCCAGAGTCCGCAAACTCAAAAGTGGGAAAGTTAGCTGACACATAGCAGCTGTGATATATAAATGTAGTTGGTTGACCCGGAATACATACAGTAGTTCGATTATTTTTGTTAGTTTGAGATAGGGAAGATAACAGACTCATAGTAACCCCATTCCCACGGGTTAGACTGCACATTGTAAGAGGGGTGACAGTCAGGGACTAACAAGCACAGATGTGGATATGGAGCAAGTTCCATCTGTTTGCAGATTCACAAAGGAGGAACGCAATGGGGAAGAACGCTATCGGAAGCACATGGTGGATCCAAAAATAAAATGCAGCTGAGTCAGCAGTGAATCACTTTGCCACGGGGTTCATCTGCCAAACAAGATGTGGGAACAGTGTGAGAATGTTTCTGTCCAGTTTCAACTCCTGCGCTTGACTGTTTAATGGAAACTGATGTGGATATTTATTACTGCAGATCACACAACTGGAACAGGATTAAAACAGCTAGTTCCTCTCAGAGTGCCATCACCCAGATACTGGTGTGGAAATGGTCAGTGAAATTTCAAAGGTTACGGGGAGAAGGCGGGAGAATGGGGTTGAGAAACTTATCAGCCATGAATGAATGGCGGAGCTGACTGGATGGGCCGAATGGCCTAATTTCTACTCCTATGTCTTATAGTCTCATGGTCTTATGAAAGACATGATTTTGAAATTGCCCGAACATCAGCAGCCTATAGCTCCCGGATGCCTGGGCATGTGAAGCCAAAAGAGCATCGCCATTCACAGTTAGCAGGGGTGGACCTCCCACAAAATAGTGGACACTATTGTGTCGGAACAAGTCCCAGTATCACTGAACCCGCAAATCCCACTAACACTGAACCCCCAAATCACACTAACACTGAATCCCCAAATCACACTAACACAGAACCCCCAAATCCCACTAACACTGAACCCCCAAATCCCACTAACACTGAACCCCTAAATCCCACTAACACAGAACCCCCCAAATCCCACTAACACTGAACCCACCAATCCCACTCTAACAGAACCCACAAATTGCAATAACACTTTGTCCCTAAACAGCACTCTCAATGAACCCCTCCAAAATCCCAATGACACATGGGCCTGAAAGCATGCTTTCAATGAACCCCCAAATCCCATTATCACTGAATCCTCGAATCCCACTAACACTTAGGCCCCAAGCAGCATGATCACTGAACACCCCCCTAAATTCCAACAACACCTAGGCCTGAAAGCACAATTTTGCTGAAATCCCTAATCCCACTAACACGGAAACCCTTGAATCCCTCTAATACTTATGTCTGAAAACCAACTATCACTGAACCCAAAAATCCCACTAACACTTAGGCCCGAAAACCACTGTCACTCAACCCACAAATCTCACTAACACTTCGGCCCGAAAACCACGATCATTGAACCCACAAATCCTACTAACACTTTGGTTCCAAATGCCACTAACATCACTGAACGAACAAATCCTACTAAAACCCAGCTCCCGAATCCCACTAACATCACTGAACCCACAAATCCCATTAACACTTGGCCCCAATTTCTACTATCGCTGCACCCAGAATTCCCACTAATACTTAGGCTCTAAATCGCACTCTCACTGAACACACAAATCCCACTGACACTTTGGCCCCAATCCCCAATACCACTGTCCCCACAAATCCCACGAACACTCAACACCCAAACTATCACTGAAACCACAAATCCCACTAAAACATAGCCCCCAAATCCCACTAACACGGACCCCACAAATTCCACTAACACTTGGCCCCAAATTATACTATCGCTGCACCCAGAATGCCCACTAACAATTAGGAGCTAAAGTGCAATAACACTGAACCCACAAATCCCATTAAAACCTGGCACCAAATTCCACTATAACAGAACCCAGAAATTCCACCAACACTTAGGCCCTATATCCCACTAACCCTGGACCCACAAATCCCTCTACACTTAGTCCCCAAACCACACTCTCACTGAAACCACAAATTCTACTAACACTTAGGCCTCAAACTACACTATAACTGAACCCTCCCAAATCCCAAAAACACGTAAGCCTGGAAGCACACTTTCACTAAACCCCTAATCTGACTATGGCTGAATGTCCTAATCCCTCTAATACTTAGGACTGAAAACCAACTACCACTGAATGCACAAATTCCGCTAACACTGGGTCTCCAATACGCACTCTCACTGAACGCACAAATCAAACGAACAATTTGTCTCCAAATCCGACAAACACTGAAGCCACAAATCCCCCTAACACTTAGGCCCCAAACTCCAATATCACTGAACACACAAATCCCACTAACACTTAGACCCCAAATTCCTCTGTCACTGAAACCACAAATCCCATGAACATTTAGGACCTAAATACCACTTGCACTGTGCCCACAAATCCCAATAACGCATTGGCCCCAAACCACACTCTCACTGATCTCACAAATTCTACTACATCTGATTCCCCCAAATCACAGTAATATTAAGGCCTGAGACCATACTATTACTGAACCCCCAAATCCCACTAACATGTAGATCTGACAGCACACTATCACTGAACTGCCAAATTCCACGAACACTTAGGTTCCAAATCCTACTACCACTGAAATCCCAAATCCCTCTCCTACTTAGGCCTGAAAACCAACTATCTCTGAGCCTACAAATCCCACTAACAATGAACCCACAAATGCCACTATCACTGAAATCTCAAATCCCAATGACACATAGGCCTGAAAGCACAGTATCACTGAACTCTCTAATCACACCAACAATGAACCCACAAATCAGACTGTCATTGAACCCAGAAATCCCACTAACATGTAGGCCTGAACACAGGCTTTCATTGAACTACCTAATCCCATGAGCACTGAACCCCCAATTTACAATATTAGTCAACCCACAAATCACTCTAACACTTATGTCCCAAACTGCACTATCACTGCACCCCGCAAAATCCCAACAACACATAGGCCTGAAAGCACACTTTCACTGAAACCCCTAATCCCACAATCACTGAACTCTAATACTTAGACCTGAAAACCAACTATCACTGAATCCAGAAATCCCAGTAGCATAGAACCCACAAATCCCACCAACACTTAGGCCCAAAATCCCACTAACACTGAACCCACAAATCCCACTAGCACTTTGGTTCAAAACAGCACTCTCACTAAACCCAAAATCCCACAATCACTTGGCCCCAAATTCCACTATCACTGAACCCACAAATCCCACTAACATGTCGATGCCAAATTCCACTATCACTGAGACCACAAAACCCAATTACTCTTAAGCCCCAAATACCACTAACTCTGAACTCACAAATCCCACAAACCTTTAGGCCCCAATTTCCACTGTCACTGAACCCACAAATCCCACTAACGCTTTGGTACAAAATCCAACTATCACTGTGCCCACAAATGCCATTGAAACCTAGACTCAAAACCGAACTCTCACTGAAACCACAAATGCATCTAATAATAAGGCCTGAAAGCCAACTATCATGGAACCCACAAGTCCCACTGACATTGAACCCACAAATCCCAATAACACTTAGGTCCCAAATCCCACTCTCACTGAACCACCCCTAATCACATTCACACATAGGCCTCAAAGCACACTATCGCCAAACACCAAAATCCCTCTAATACTTTGGCCTCAAAACCAACTTTCACTTGATCCACATATCCCACTAACACTGAACCCACAAATCCCACCAATACTTAGAACTGAGACCCAACAATCACTGAACCCCCAAATCCCTCTAACACTGTAACACCAAATCCCTCTAACTCTGAACCCACACATCCTGCTAACACTTTGTCCTGAAGCACAACTACTGCTGAACCCACAAATCCTATCATCACTGAACCCACAAATCCCATTGACACTTAGGCCCCAAATCCCACTATCACCAAATCCACGAATCCCACTATCACTGAAACCACAAATCCCATTAACAATTAGGCCCGTGCCGCACTATAAATGAACCCCACCCCCCCCCAAATCTCAATAGTATGTAGGCCTGGAGCCCCACTTTCACTGAAACCCTTAATCCCACTCACAATGAAACCCCAAGTGCCATTATAACAACCCACAAATCCCAATAACACTTAGGCCCCAAAGCCCTCTATCACTGAACCTACAAATCCCACTCAACCTGAACACCCAAGCCAATTTTTGCTGAACCCCCAAATCCCACTAAACACTGAAACCACAAGTCCCACCAACACTGTGTCCCCAAAGTGCAACATCATTGTAACCCCAAATTCCAATAACATGTAGGCCTGAAATCACACATTCACTGAAACCCCTAATCCCACTAATACTTAGGCCTGAAAATCAACTATCAATGGACCCACAAATCCCACGATCACTGAATCAACAAATCCCACTACCATTTAGGCCCCAAATCCCACTAACACTGAACCCACAAACCCCACTAACACTTGGGCTCCGAATTGCACTATCACTGAACCAACAAATCCCACTACCATTTAGGATCCAAATCCCATTAACACTGAACCCACAAATCCCAATAACACTTAGGCACCAAATTCCACTATCACTGAACACATAAATTCCATGAACACTCAATCACCAAACCAATAATTACTGAAACCACAAATCCCACTAACATTTAAGGCTCAAATCCCACTATCTCTGAACCCAAAAATCCCAACCACACTCGCACTGAACCCCGCCCCCCCTCCCCGAATCCCACCAGCATTTAGGCGCCAAATCCCACTATCACTGAACCATCCCTAATCATATTATCACATAGGCCTGAAAGCACACGAGCACTGAATTTGCTAATCCCACTAACACTGAACCCCAAATCCCAAAAACACTGAACCCAAAGATCCCAATAACACATAGACCTGAAAGCAGACTATCACTGATCTCCCTAATCCAATTAACACTGAACCCATGAATCCAACTGACACTTAGATGCCAAATCACACTATGACTGAACCCACAAATTCTACGAACACTGAACACCAAATCCCTCTAATACTTAGGCCTGAAAATCAATTATCTCTGAACCCACAAATCCCAATAACACTGAATCCACAAAGCCCCCAAAACCTAGGCCCCAATTCCCACTATCACTGAACCCACAAATCCCATTAATACGTAGGCCTGAAAGCACACTATGACTGAATTTACTAATCCCACTAACACTGATCCCACAAATCCCACTAACTCTTAGGCCCCAAACCGCACTCTCACTGAAACCCCCCCCCACCCCGCCTCCCCGAATCCTACCAGCATTTAGGCGCCAAATCCCACTATCACTGAACCATTCCTAATCATATTAGCACATAAACCTGAAAGCACATTATCACCAAACTCCATAATCCTTCTAATAATTAGGCCTGAAAACCAACTATCACTGGATCCACAAATCCCACTAACACTGAAGCCACAAATCCCACTAACACTGAAAGTACAAACACCACTAACACTGAACCCACAAACCCCACTACCACTTAGGTCCCAAATCTCACTATCATTGAACCACATAGCTCACTATCGCTGAATGCACAAACCCCATTAACACTTAGGCCCCAAACTGCACTTTCACTGAACCACCCCTAATCCAAATAACACTTAGGCCTGAAAAGCAACTAACACTGAATCAACAAATCCCACCATCACTGAATCCACAAATCCCACTAAAACTGAGCCCACTAATCCCACTAACACTGAACTCACAATACCACCAGCACTGAGTCCCTAACCTGCAAAATCACTGTAACCCCAAATCCCAATAACATGTAGGCCTGAAAGCACATTTTAAATGAAAATCCTAACCCCACCATCACTGAACTCCTCAAACCCCTCTGATGCTTTGGCCTGAAAACCAACTATCACTGAACGCACAAATCCCACTAACACTGAACCTCTCTAAAGGAATAAGAGAGAGAAGGGGGATTAGAAATAGAGGAGGAAATTAAACATGGGGGATTAGACAGAGAGAGATTGGAGGGGATTAGAGGGGAGGGCAGAAATTAGCCAGAGCATGGAATTAGCCAGGGGGAGGGGTTTAGAAAGAGAGGCTGTAATTAGAAAGAGAGCGGTTATTAGACAGAGAGGGGGAATTAGACAGAGGGGGAATTAGACAGAAAAGTAAAGTTAGAGAGGGGAAAAATAGGCAGAGGTGGAATTAGAGAGGAGAATATTCAGAAGTGGAGGGGGAAATTAGGCACGGGGTTGTGGTTAGACAGAGAGAGAGGGGGGGATAAGGAAAAGTGAGTGAATTAGACAAGGATGAGGGAGGCTGTTAGACATATGGGGAGAGATTGAGGTGGGGAAATTAGACAGAAGTGAGGGGGAGTTAATCAGAGAGGGAGTGAGACAGAGAATGGGAGTTAGAGAGAGGGGGGATTTAGAGAGGGGGAAGTTAGAGAGAGAGTGGGGGAATTAGGGAGAGAGGAGGGGAGTTAGAGAGAGAGGGGCAGTTAGAGAGAGAGTGGGGGAGTTAAAGAGAGAGGGGAGTTAGAGACAGAGGGGGGAGCTAGAGAGAGAAAGGGGGAGTTAGGGAGGGAGAGAGAGGGAGGAGTTAGAGAGAGAGAGGGGGCTTTGGGAGAGAGAGGGTGTTAGGTAGAGAGGGGGAGTTAGGGAGAGAGAGAATGGGGAGTTAGAGAGAGGGGGTGTTAGAGGGAGAGAGAGAGAGTTGGTAGTTAGGAGGAGAGAGAGGGGGAGTTATGGAGAGAGGGGGGAAGTTAGGGAGATACACGGGGGAGTCTGGGAAAGAGGGAGAGGAAGTGGGGGTTAGGGTGCGAGAGGGGTAGTGGAATTAAGGAGAGAGGGGGGATTTAGAGAGAAAGAGTGGGAGTTAAGGAGAGAAAGGGTGAGTGAGAGAAGTGATTAGAGAGGGTGGATTTAGAGATAGAGAGGGTAGTTAGAGATAGGGGGATTACACAGAGTGAGAGGGGGTAATTAGAGAGGGGAGTAGTACAGGCAAAGGGAGCAGAAATGGTGACAAAGGGAATTTTTGCTGGGGTATGTTAGGCATGGATAGGTTGCAAAATTTATGGGGCCAAAAACTGGGGGAGGACATAATTTTATGCAAAATATTGGGGGGGGGAAATTGCGAGGGTGGTGGGGGGGGGGTAATTGGGTGGGGCAGGCAAAAATTGCACGGGGTTTCAATATTAGCGGGGTTGTCAAAAGCTGCAGAGGGGCAAAATTTGCAGCTGGCGTACAGCTGAGAGCTGGGAAAAATTGCGGATGGGGTCAGAAATCGCAGGCAAATTTGCAGGGGGCAAAATTTGGGGGGGGCATATTTGCAAGGGGCCAATATTGTGGGGAGGGTCCAAAATTTGCTGAAGGGGGAGAATTGCGGAGGGGGGGCAAAAATGGGGTGGTGGTGGAGGGCAAAGAGTGCAGTTGGGCAAAAGTGTGAGAGAGGTAATAGTGCAGGGGGTGTAAATAGTGCACGGGGTGCAAATACTGCAGGGGGGTAAAAATAGCGTGGGGGGGGGGGTGCAAATAGTGCAGTGAGGGCAAAAAGTGCAGGGATGGCAAAAATTTACTACCACGACCAGGCACAGGCAAGAGGTGCTTAATTTTCATTCTGTTTGTGCATTGAGTTACGTTGGAGTGTGAGGTTGCAATGCTTTTCTCATCAGACATGAATCTTAAAGAACTCACTCTTTAGGGTGTTTGACTGTACTGAGCTGTACTGTGTACTGTGCACATGCAATTCAAGTTTTTCTTCCACCCAAAGACCTTGACTCAAGAGCTTCCATAAAACCAACAAACAAACAAAAGATAAATGTAATAAAACACTGGTGAGGCCACAACTGGAGTATTGTTTGCAGTTCTGGTCACCACATTACAGGAAGGATGTAATATCTCTGGAGAGAGTGCAGAGGAGGTTTCGAAGATTCTTGTCAGGGTTAGAAAAGTGTAGCTACGAGGAGAGATTGAATAGGTTGGTGTTATTTTCCTTAGAACAAGGAAGGCTGAGAGGTGACTTGATTGAGGTGTACAAAACTATGAGGGGAATTTGCTGCCCAAGTTGATGGTAGAGGCTGAAATTCTAAACTCTTTTAAAAAGTACCTGGATCTTCACCTTAAGTGCTGTAAGCTGCAGGGCTATGGGCCGGGTGCAGGAAGGTAGGATTTGAATGGGCACCTGGGTGTCCTCAGGCTGGCATGGACAAGATGGGTGGAATGGCCTCCTTCTGTGCTGTAACTTTTCTATGGTTCTATGGTAATTGACAAACCTGTTCCCTTTTGTCCCAGTTCCCATTTTTAAAAAATATATAATGGGTGCACTTGATGTGGCACAGAGTTGCTGAATCTCCAAAGCCTCAAATTGGACTTGCACAGGTTTGTCATGAGCTGATGTAGAGCATTTAGGCTCAGTCTCCCTAGCTTAAGAATAGGAATGCAGGACCATAAAACTAACATAAAATGTAGGAGCAGAAGTAGGACATTCAGCCCAAAGAGTCTCCTCCGCCATTCAATAAGATGATGGCTGATCTGATAATCCTCAACTGCACTTCTCTGCCATTCCTTCATGATCCTTGATTCTCTCACTGATTAAAAATCTACCTATCTCAGCCTGGAATTCACTTACCGACCCAGCCTCCAAAGCCCCAGGAATTTTTTAAAAATCCACAGAGTCGCTGCCCTCTGAGAAAATAAATTCCTCTGAACCTTTGTCTTAAGTGGGTACCCCCCTCACTCTGAGATTGTGCCTCCCTGGATCTTAGCTCCCCGTAAGGGGAAACAATCTCTCAGCATCTACCCTGTAAAGCAACTTCGGTTTCAATAAGGCCGCCTCTCATTCATCTAACGCCCAATGAGAACAAGCCCAAACTACTCAACCTCCCCTCATCAGAAAACCCCTCGATATGTTGAATCAACCTAGTGAACCTTCTCTGGGCTGCCTTCAATTCCAAAATATCATTCCTTAGATAGAGGGACCAAAACTGTTCATAGTATTCTTGGGGGAGTCTAACTCATGCCTTGTATCATTTTAGCAAGATTTCCTTTTTTATATACTCCATTCCCTTTGACATAAAGGTGAACATTCCTTTTGCCTTCCTATTAACTGCAGAACTTGTAATGCATATCTTTGTGATTCATGCATGAGGATTTCCAGATCCTAATGCCTGGAAAACCTCAGCAGGTCCGGCAGCATCGGTAGAAAGAGCACAGTTGATGTTTTGAGTCCTCATGATTGAGTCCTTCAATCTGTTGAAGGGTCATGAGGACTCGAAATGTCAACTGTGCTCTTCTCCACCAATGCTGCCAGACCTGCTGAGTTTTTCCAGGTATTTCTGTTTTAGTTTTTCTGTTGGATTTCCAACATCCGCAGTTCTTTGCTTTTATTTTTGATCTCTAAATCCTTCTGTGCTACAGCTTTCTGCAGTCTTTCTCCATTTGGATAATATTCAGTTGCTCTATTCTCCCTGTAAAAATGCATCACCTCAAATTTCTCCGCATTATGTTTCATCTGCTAATTTCTTGCCCACTCCCCTTAGTCTATACCATCTGTAGACTCTTTCTGTTACCCTCACCACTTGCCTTCCACTATTCTGGTTTCATCCACACAGTTGGCCATAGAACATCCACTCCCCTTAATATTTATTTAAATATATTGTTGCAAAGATCACTGTGGAACTCCATTTGTTACAGGTTGCTATCCTGAAAATGCCCTCTGATACCAATTCTTTGTCTTCTCTTAGTTAGCAGATGCTCTATCCATGATAATACATGACCCCCAACACCATGGGCTCTTACTTTATTAATTAGTCTTGTGCACGGTACCTTATTGAATGCCTTTCTGGCATACAAATATTTTTCATTGACTGGCTCACCTTTATCAGCCTTGCTCCTTACCTCCTCAAAGAATTCTAATACATTTGTCAGGCATGATTTCCCCTCCATGAAGCCATGCTGACTCTGCTTCTTTACATTATGCATTGTTAAATGCTCTGCTATTACATCCGTTATACTATAATTTAACATTTTCCCAATGACGGATGTTAAATTATCTGGTGTACCATATTTTCTTTGTTTCCCTACATTTTTGAATAAGCGTGTTACATTGGTAGTTTTCCAATCCTCTGGGGCCGTTTTTCAATTTAAGAACTTTTGGAAGATAACTACCTGTGCATCCACTATCTCTGTCCCAACTTCTTTTAATATCCTAAGATGCAGACCATTAGCTCCAAGAGGCTCATCGACTTTAATCCCATTAGTTTCCCTGGTACATTTTCTCTAGTGGTAATTATTGTATGGCCCCATCTCTGCCCCCTTGTCCCTTTATTATTTAGCATTTTGGAAATGGTATCAGTGTCATATACCGAGAAGACAGATGGAAAGTATTTATTCAACTCCTTTGCCGTTTCTTGGCTCCCCGTTATTATTTGCCCAGTCTCATTCTCCAAAGAGCCTATGTTCATGTTGGACACTCTCTTCTTTTTCATTAAATAAATTTTTAAAAAATTCTTAAAGTCTGTCTTTATATTACTTTCTAGTTAATCACTAACCTTTAACATGTCGTATTTTTTTCTCTTTCTTTCAGTATTATCCTACCCTTAAACTCCTTGATAACCATGGTTGTTTTATCCCGTTCTTAGAACCCTTCTTCCTAACTGGGCTATATCTTTGTTGTGAGTCATGAATTATTTTCTTAAACATCTGCCATTTTATACTGCCACCTTTACTTTTAAACTCCTTTCCCAGTCCAATCCAGCCAGCTCTGCCCTCATTCCAAAGTAATTACCTTTAATAAGTTTAGCAAAGCTGTTTCGGGCCCACGTTTCTCACTCTCAAACTGAATGCAAAGTTCTACCATGTTATGGTTAATGTTCCCAATGGGATCTTTTACTGTGAGATTTTTTTTTTAAAGCTGCCTTGTTACACATTTTCAGATGCAAAATAGCCTCATCCCTGCTTGGAGCCACAACATACTGTTCTAACAAACTGTCCCGAATAGTCTCTATGAACTCTTGCTCATGGCTCCCACTGCCAATTTGATTTTCCCAACCTGCATGAAGGTTCGATTGACCCACGACTAATGTACAGCCTTGTTTACATGCTCTCATTAGCTCCTGATTTATTACCTTTCAAGCAGTATAGCTATTGTTAGGATGCCTATAGACTACAGCCACCACTTGCTATTTCTTATCTCTACCTATATGGATTCTGCAGCTTCTGGTCCACACTCATTTCTTAAAATGTACTTAAGACCTCCATTCCTAATACTGAGTCAGTGCCTTGCTGCCAAGCCCTCTGGTATGGATATAAGACAAGCGAGACATTAAGCTCAGTTTGTGACATGCTCCACAATCACATATCATGTGGATAATTGATCTCTGAACTGAAGAATGTTGCAGTGGGGCTGCCTGAGTAGAGGGAACTCCTGTGAGGAATCAACTACTGGACGAGGATAAAATGAAGAAAAAAAACGATATGAGAAAATATTTCAAACACTATTTGTGAAATTATGTAAAAGGCATTAGTGCATGTGCTACAAAATGACAAAATATGGGTTTGAATCCATGAATGACCAACCAGTTATATTCTGCATCTCCGCTGTGTCACAAGCAAGGAAAATTATGTTTGACTAATTCATTGGATCTCTCTGAGGTAGTAACCGGCAAGATTGATGTAGGGCAAAATGTGATGTACTGTATTTGGATTTTGTGAAGACATTTCACAAGTTGCACTGCAAAGGACACTATACAATTAAGAACACAGGATGTAGGGAGCAACATATTACCATAGATAAATGATTGGTTAGCTAACATAAAACAAGGAAGTGAGCATAAATCTACCATTTTCTGTTAGGCAAGATGTTTGTTTCGTTAAGTGACCAGAACGGAACATTCGACTTAGACTGGGGGCATCTAAAAGTGATGGACATAGTCATAAACAATGCTATCAAGCGGTCCTTGCTCAGCAGCACCCTGCACACTGACGCACAGTTTGCAGCCTCTGTCGGATACTCTCAGAATCACATACACACACAGACCCATACACACACCTTTACCAATGCACCCTCTGCTGGATAGTCTCAGAATCAAACACACACACACACACACACACACACACACACACACCTTTACCAATGCACCCTCTGCTGGATAGTCTCAAAATCACACACACACACACACAAACCCATACACACACCTTTACCAATGCACCCTCTGCTGGATAGTCTCAGAATCACACACACACACACGCACACACACCTCTACCAATGTACACTCTGCTGGACACACTCAGTATCACACACAAACAGACCATATACACACACAGGCACACACACTCCACATACACAACCTTTACAAATGCACCCTCTGCTGGATAGTCTCAGATTCACACACACATACACACACATACAACCTTTACCAATGCACCCTCTGCTGGATAGCCTCAGAATCACACATACACACACACACACCTTTACCAATGTACTCTCTGTTGGATACTCTCAGAATATCTCCCTCTCACAGACACACACAAACACACACACCTTTACTAATGCAGGCTCTGCTGGATACTCTCAGAATCACACACACACGCGCACACACACACACACACACACACACACACACACACACACACACACACACACACACACATACTGCATTAAAGCAAATATTTAATCTACAAGGGAGTATTTGGTTATATTGCAGGCAGGAAATTGGAATTAAGGGTGCAGCCAGATCAGCGTAAAATTACTGAATGGTAGGACAGATCAGCATGGGAAATGGCCTTCTCTACCTTAATTTCTGTAACTTATTGCTCCATGGCTCAATAAATAATATATCTCCATAATCACACTCATTAATTCTGCTTAAGTATTGTCATTATCTTACAAACGGAGATACTCCTCTTGCTTTGGCATGGAAATACTTTGCTAAGCTGCTATATTTCATGCTGCACAATATGTTCACTGCTGTTACCTAATAGGTACCTAAGACATTTATATTTTTCCCATCGGAAATCTCTACATCCACAAGCTAATGGAGCTTGCCTTTATACATTGTGACTCTGAATTCATATGCTTTCAGCTGTGACAATGTCACGCCATTTTGATACTTTTTATTCACATTTCCATAGTTCCCCAGCCTGTACTGAATATAAACTCTCAGACTTTGCTAGAGACCAAATGCAGTCTTCAGGACATGGCACATTTCAGGCTTCAGAATCATTGGTGAAATGTATGCCAGGAGTCTCCATTTTCAATAATGCATTGTGCACATAGCTAACATGTGTGTGTGTGTGTGTGTGTGTGTCAGTCTGTGTGCCTCAGTGTGTGTATGTGTCTGCCTGTGTGTGTGTGCGCGTGTTTGTCTGTTTGTGTCTGTGTGTATGTGTGTGCATGTATGTGTGTTTGTTTATGTGTGTGTGTTTATCTCATTGTGTGTGTGTGTGTGTGTGTGTGTGTATGTTTGTTTGTGTCTCTGTGTTTGTGTGTGTGCATGTTTGTTTATATGTGTGTGTGCGTGTGTGTGTCTGTATGTGTGTTTGTGTCTTTGTGAATGTTTGTGTGTGTGCATGTATGTGTATTTGTGTGTGTGCGTTTGTTTATATGTGTGTGTTTGTGTGTGTGCATGTGTTTGTTCATATGTGTGTGTGTGTCTGTATGTGTGTTTGTGTCTGTGTGCATGTGCATGTATGGGTGTTTGTGTGTGTGCGTGTATGTGTGTTTGTGTGTGTTTGTTTATGTGTGTGTGTGTCCCTGTCTGCCTGTGTATGTGTCCTGCAGGTTGGCCTTCTTAGTTACCATTAAATTGCTATAATGGTACAAATTGCAGATCCAGGAGGACATTGCCACTGATTTGACAGGCAGGGTAAGAAAGTGGCGTTGTGATGCTGGGGGCTTACAATGTTCTCAGTAGCTTGCTTTCAGTTTTCATGGAAAGAGTGCAATCCATTCATAGAACATTGTGCCAAGACATCAAAGCAGAATGAAAGTATGCAGCAAAATACTTGCAGAGGCATATTAAATATGAAATAGTAACCAAGCATTCAACTTTCTAAGTAGAATGATGTGACGTGTTGTTTATGGAGTTCCAATGTCGATGAGTTCAATCCCAAATTGCACCTTTCATGAATCACGTAACTCAACTTGATCACTCGATAAGCACCAGCGGATTGTGTGATATCATTAGCTACAGGCTGATTTCTTCATACAGGTTGTCTGCTGTGCTTGAGGACACTCCAGAATCTTCCACGAATCGGGGATGAGATTTTTCTGTGGTGGTAAAACACACATATCGATCAGGCACAACAAAAGCTGTTTTTGCAATGTCAAGGTGATGGTAATAATAACAAAATAAGAAACATGAAGTTGCTTGGACATGTTATGCGTGCAACCGTTTTGAAGTGCTTAACCCTCACTGGCAGAATTAACAGAGGCCGAGCAAGGGGCTGACTATTGAAGAAGCAGCCAGACAATATTAAGCACTTAGCTAGGCAGAACTCTACAGCGCGACCATCCACTGATCATATGTTCAGAAACTTTGGTCACCTACAGCAGTCCGCATGACACATAGACAAACACAATTATGGTGTTGAAGTTACACATATAGGCAGCAGGCAGAAACGCACACAATGTAACGCCAAATTATGCTTCATCACTCTACTGGAAATAGGCAGTTGAACGTTTAATATTTCATAGGGCCTATTTATAATGAAAACCATTTATGTCAGTCTATCATTGCAGGAGACGATTTAACTCATGTTTTTTTTAAAAGGTCATGTAACTCCGGTTGGGGATAAGATGATCAGAGAAGGGGAACATTGATGGATCAGGGAAAGATGGTCTTTTGCACTGATAATCAGAACGTGGATGTTGAGATGAAATGGCCCAGTTCATTTCCCTCAACTGGTGAGGTGGTAGTGGTGAGGTGGTTTGACTAGTAATCTGGAGCCGAGGCTAATGCTCAGGGGGCAGTTACTAAATCTGGAATGTAAAATAATTATTCCCTGTCCTGGAGACCATGAAACTATATCCGATTGGACGAAGAACCCCATCTGGTTCACTGGTGTCTGTTAGAAAAAAAAACTCAGCTGGTCTCACAGCATCTGTGGAGAAGAGGAGCAGAGTTAAAGTTTCAGATCTGTCTGACCACAGGGCTGAAGAGAAGTCTACATGTGATGGGATTGATACTGTTAAAGAGTTCGGGGTGGGGGGTGTGGGGGCGGGGGTGGTGTTGGGCTGGTGGTGGGGAGCAGGTGAAGGTAGATAGAAGGTCAGTGATAGGTGGGGGCTAAGCAGGGATTGACAAGGATGTCATGGACATGAGACAAATGGTGTCTCCTTACCTGGTCTGGACAACATGTGAATCCAGACCCGTAACAATGTGGCTGAATCTTAACTGCCCTTTGAAATGGCCTCGCCAGCCATTCAGCTCAGGGGCAATTAGGGATGGGCAACAATTGACTGCGATGCCCACATACCATAAAGTAACAAAGAAGATAAACAATTGGGCTGGAGACAGATACCGTTGCTTCAGTGAAAGGAGGGGGTGGGGTGCATAGTTCCGATACAGTCGGAGTTACACATGCCTGGTGGTGCATTGGTAGATAATATATCTTTGAGATATGAGGACGAAATTCCATTAAAGCTCAAATAAAAGCAAAATAGGGCGGATGCTGGAAATCTGAAATAAAAACCAAAAAGGCTGGAAAAACTCAACTGGACTGACAGCATCTGTGGAGAGAGGAACAGAGTTAATGTTTCGAGTCTGCATGAATCTTCTTCAGAGCTAAAGAGCAAACTTCATCCTTTTTAAGATATATTTTTATTCACCTTTTTCATTTATTCATGGTTGTATCACTTTAAAAAAAATCATGATACCTTTCACCATCCTTTTTCCCAAACCAGGGCACCCTACACCCAACCCCCATCCCCAAAACACCTCACAGCCCCACCTCCTCAACCCTTTACAAAAGG
This sequence comes from Carcharodon carcharias, assembly GCF_017639515.1. Taxonomy (NCBI): domain Eukaryota; kingdom Metazoa; phylum Chordata; class Chondrichthyes; order Lamniformes; family Lamnidae; genus Carcharodon; species Carcharodon carcharias. The sequence continues at coordinate 129,218 of NW_024470814.1, read as the reverse complement.
AGCCATCTGCCGCTCGTTCTATGTTGATCTTTGGCAGAGTGTTGACCCTTGTTCAGTTATTTATACACTCTCGTTCCTTAACATTTATGCCACTATCAGCACCTCCTTTAGTCTTTAACACTACCCTTAACACTCCCTTTGTCTCGTGTCCATGACATATTTCTCAATCCCTCCTTAGCCCCCACCTATCACTGACCTTCTATCTACCTTCACCTGCTACCCCCTCCCACCACACTCGTAAACAGTATCAATCCCATCACATGTCGACTTCTCTTCAGCCCTGCAGTCAGACGGATCCGAAACGTTAACTCTGCTCCTCTTCTCCACAGAGGCTGTGAGACCAGCTGACTTTTCTTTCCTTTCCAGCAGTGTCGGTTTTGATTCCTATCAAACTCCTCCATTTTCTGAATCACAGTACAGAGCCAAGCGATGGGATTCCTGTTAATCGTTGAGACATTATGCAGATTGGCTGGAGGCTAGCGGGCAATTTAAGAGTCTTGCTGCCGTGTAATCCATAATTCTCCCATCGCTCACCGGCGCTAATTTCTTCAGTGCTTCAACCTACAATCATTAGCCTGAGGGAACGTCTGTGAAACATTCACACTAGTGATGGTAAAACGTGCACTGAGTGCATTCGGTAACCCACACATGTGTCACAATCATTGTAATTTTAACCATCCACATAGGGCCTAATCTGTGACATGTCCTGCTTCAAAACCAAACTATACTCACTGTTATGAAAAAGCTGGGGAAAAAATAAATCACTGAATTCTAAACTTAATATCATTTAAATCAATTTGCACGCGTATTACCCAATGTGCTCCTTTTGCTCCTGTGATTTGTGTTCAGTTGCGTGATCAGTAAAATTACAATCAAGACCAGCAACACAACAGAAAGGCAGAGGCGTATTGGTCCTTCCACCAAATGGTGACCTGCAATAGTGATAATACAAAATAAGCGTTGGTAAAACTGTCACGCCGGCATTAAAGTAAACGAATTCCTACGATTGCATGTTCCAACTTGAGACTCGAAGGTGGTAAAAAAAAAATTACTGAAGGGACCTAGAGCCTGAAATGCACCCCCAGCAAAGGTTAAAAAGGGAAATGGCTGAATTAATCTATCCCAGGCTGTATAACCAGGAGGGTAAACAGGGCCGTCACCTCGAGGGGCGAAGTTTGTGGCAAGTGTTTTGGGGCTGGGGCGGAGTTGGGAGAAGACTCAATGGAGTTTACATGAAATTACCCATGTGTCAGCAAGCAGGCTTCAGGAATGGGAATGATAAGGGCTAGACCTTCTCCTAACATACATACGCTTCCCCCACCCCCACCCCACAACATCCGATATGATATTGTCCATCCCATTTACCTGACAGTTTTACAAATGTGCACGTCTATGTGACTGCTCCAAAATTTTAACTAGAAACAAATAACTCATAGTAGAACATGATCAAATCGATCATAATGATTACCGATCGTGCAAATGTGCCATAAACTCTGCCAGAAACTTTTGCAGGGACATGTAGCATTAGGTCAAGTGACTGATTTGAACATTACACTGTGCATTTTATTTCTATTACATACCCTGTGCAATGTGTAGAAAGATCAGAGTGTGCAAACATGATCCTGACATTCTACTGGTACAAAACAAATAAACCTGTGATTGTGACTGCAGAAAGGTTATACACGTTAATTCATATTATTTATTCTCGGAAGATAATTGTGGGGGGGAGGAGGGGTAACAAGACTGACTGTTGGTACAGGGAGCCAGATATTCATGACCTGACCAGTCAAACGATGGTCAATCAAAAAGGCCCCATATGAACTAAAATCTTAGACTATTGCTGTCGGTTCAGTGACTGGGCGAGAACAGGAGAATTAGAGATAGACTCATGGACCTCCACAGTGCAGAAGGAGGCCATTGGCCCATCGTGTCAACAAAGATCTGACTGCACCGATCCCATTTCCCAGCGCTTAGCCCATAGTCCTGGAGGTTTTGCCAAGCAAGCGAATATCTAAACACTCCTTAAGTGTTGCAAGAGTTTCTGACTCAACCACCCTTTCAGGCAGTGAGCTCCAGACTCAAATTTCTCCTCAACTCCCCTCTTTGCCTTCTACCTCTTACCTTAAATCTTATGCCCCCTGGTTAACGACCCCTCTATAATTAAGTAAAGGTAAAATTTGCTGCGTTAAGCACGAAGTTAAGGGGTCTCTAATTGTGCAAATAAACAGTGTGGCACATTTCGTGACCCAAAATGATTGGCAGCCAGTGATGTCCTTCAGAAGATCAGCCAAAGATATTTCTCTCTGTTAGATAAACAGAAGGTAGATACTGACCAGATATGTTGTTTTAGTGATGCTAATTGAATGGTAAATGTTGGCCAGATCACATATATTTACACCGTGACCCACCTCACAAACCACCTCCGCTCGGCAGCTCCCCTCGCCGCAAACCCTCCCACCCTCTCCTCTCACCCTTTTCTCAATTTAAATATTTCCCCAGGCCCTCTTACCTCTGCTTCAGCGCACAGGCGCGATTTTCCTCTAATGTCTCATCCAAAATTCGGCACGAAAAGACAACATGCAGCAATCCTTCTCTGCCTGCACCAAAAGGTTAACCAACATTCTGCGCTCAGACACCGAACCCACGCTTCATTTTCCCACAAGGAGGCGCTGGTTAGGATAAAGCTGAAGCATTGTGTGCAGTTCTGGAATCGGCATGATAGGAAGGATGTGATTGCACTAGAGAGAGTGCAGAGGAGATTTACCAGGATGTTGCATGAGCTGGAGAGTTTTAGTTATGAGGAGAGATTGGATAGACTGGGGTTATTTTCACTGGAGCAGAGAAAATTAAGGGGAGGAAATGACTGAGGTGTATAAAATTATGAGGGGCATAGATAGGGTTGGCAGGAAGGAACTTTTCACCTTGGTGGAGGGATCAATAACCAGGGGGTATAGATTTAAGGTAAGGTGCAGGAAATTTAGAGGGGATGTGAGAGCGATTTTTTTCACCCAGAGTGTGGTGGGAATCTGGAAATCACTGTCTGAAAGGATGGTAGAGGCAGAAACCCTCAGAACATTGAAGAAGTATTTGGATGTGCACTTGCGATGCTATGGGCATACAAGGCTATCGGCCTAGTGCTGGAAAATGTGATTAGAATAGTTAGGTACTTGTTCGACCGGCGCTGACTCGATGGGCCGAAGGGCCTTTTTCCGTGTTGCACACTCTGTGAGTCTAGGACGCAAACGAGATTGATACGGCCGAACCCTGGTCCATGTGAAGCCTTCCATGTCTCGGCAGCTTTCAAAAGGTGATTCAATAATTTGAAATGAACGTGGTTACCCTACGTGGGCAGGTTCAATGAAAGCAAAGGACATAGACATCACGCCCAGCAAATTCGGAAACGGTCTAAAGTGCCCATTAACACAACTGTGCCCTTGTGTGAAAGATTTCCTCAAACCATTGCCTTGCGCCCACACAATAATGGGTGCACCCGTCTCTAATCGCATCACAACGTTCACAATAATGGGTTCACTCGTCTCTGATCGCATCACAACGTTAACAATAATGGGTTCACCCGTCTCTAATCGCATCACAACGTTCACAATAATGGGTTCACCCATCTCTAATCGCATCACAACGTTCTCAAAAATGGGTTCACCTGTCTCTAATCGCATCGCAACGTTCACAATAATGGTTTCACCCATCTCTAATCGCATCACAACGTTCACAATAATGGGTGCACCCGTCTCTAATCGCATCCCAACATTCACAATAATGGGTTCACCCGTCTCTAATCGCATCACAACGTTGCAGAGATGGGACTGAGCTGTAGCCTGTGAACATAGGGCTTATCAGTAGGGGCGACCCCTTCGGCCCATCGAGACTGCCCCACCATTCAATCGGATAACAGCTGGTCTGGTTGTGTTCTCAACACCACTTTCTGTCTGCACTCCCCTCTCCCACTCCATAACCCTTGACGCACTTGCCTGTCAAACATCTGGCTAACTCTGCCTGGAGTACATTCATTGACCAATCCCCCGCTGCTCTCTGGGCAGGAGAATCACCCATGCCAACGATAAATGTGGGAGAGCAAAATAATCCTGATCTCCTTGATAAAATGCAACTCTCTTACTTTGAAATTGAGTCTCCTATTTCTAGCCCGACACCCAGCAGGAAACATCCCCCCTGCATCTAAGCCATGAAGTCCCCTCAGGTTCATCCACGTTTCAATAAGACCAGCTCTCCTTCCTCTAAACACTAATGTGAACAGGCCGTGCCAGTTAAACATTTCTCCACCAGATAATCCCTTCACCTCAGGGGTGAGTCGAGTGAGAAGTGAGACATATTCAGATAAGGAACATGGGGCGGCAATTTAATCCAAGCCATACTCGTTCGAGTGATGTAAATTTGGGGTTCTAAATGACAAATGTTCGAAAGTATCAGGGGATGATGGTGGCGGACTGGTAATGTCACTGGACGGGTAATACAGAGGCACCTAGCTCATTCTCTGGGGTACGTGGGTTCAAATCCAATACGGGGCCGCGCATGTAGTTTAAAATCTGGTAAGGAAATTGAAAGCTAGTCTCAATGCTGATGACCATGGGAGCTCTCGTCTCATTCACACATCATCGCCTGGCAGTGACTATGCTTGAAGCTTATTGTTTTAGTCTAAATAGCCCAACTGCAATCCTCTCAGTTCAAGGCCAATTGGATTTAAATCTAAATTTCCATTCACCTGTCTAAAACTTAGCACTTTACTGGAATAACATCTCAATTGGTGCATGTCTAAGTAGCAGGCTTCTGGAGGATTTCCATAATACATGAGCCTGCAAAGTGAGAGCCGAGGTGAGCTGTGATACTGTCCGGGAAAGGATTGAAGGCGCCGGACTGTACCTGTGCACACAATGGTTGCTGCCTCTCCTGTGTCGCAGTTGTGCTCTCCCCACTGATTCATCTGACACTCGACTATGTTCAGCTCAGTCCCTGTGCACTCGACATCGCCCAGCCAAAGGGGTCCAGACCCTGCTCCAGAATGGGCAACGCGAGTGGCTGATTTGGCGGATCCGCAGTCCATTTGCCTGCAAGCAACTTGTGCATCCAGCATGTCCCAATGGTCAGCACAGACTGCTCCCCAGGTGTTGTTATAATAAACTTCCACTCTGCCCGAACAAGGGCCCATTCCATCGATCAGTCGCATTTTAATCGGCCCTAAGGGTGGGAACAGTGCAGATGGTAAAGAGAGCCTTCAAGCGAAATGTGTATTATCTAGAAACAATACAACTTCAGCAGCATTCCTGCTCCTTGCGCTTTCATGCGTTTTTTTTTTAAAACAATCTTAACATTCATGTTTTTTCTTGCAGAAATACATTTCAGTGCATGCAATGAGGTTTCCATCTCAATCGTTCTATTGGCGAGCACAGAATGGGGACCCAAGGTCTGGAGTGCACAGGGACTTGGGAGTCCTAGTCCAGGATTCTCTTAAGGTTAACTTGCAGATTGAGTCGGTAGTTAGGAAGGCAAATGCAGTGTTGGCATTTATTTTGAGAGGACTAGAATATAAAAGCAGGGATGTACTGCTGAGTCTTTATAAGGCTCTGGTCAGACCACATTTAGAACATTGTGAGCAATTTTGGGCCCCGTATCTCAGGAAGGATGTGCTGGCCCTGGAGAGGGTCCAGAGGAGGTTCACGAGAATGATCCCAGGAATGAAAGGCTTAACATATGAGGAAAGTTTGAGGACTCTGGGTCTATACTCGATGGAGTTTAGAAGGATGAGGGGGGATCTGATTGAAACTCACAGAATACTGAAAGGCCTGGATAGAGTGGACGTGGGGAAGATGTTTCCATTAGTAGGAGAGACTAGGACCCGAGGGCACAGCCTCAGAGTAAAGGGAAGACCTTTTAGAACAGATATGATGAGAAACTTCTATAGCCAGAGAGTGGTGAATCTATGGAATTCATTGCCACAGAAGGCTGTGGAGGCCAGGTCATGAGTGTATTTAAGACCGAGATAGATAGGTTCTCGATTGGTAAGGGGGATCGAAGGTTACGGGATGAAGGAGGGAGAATGGGGTTGAGAAACTTATCAGCCGTGATTGAATGGCGGAGCAGACTCGATGGGCCGAATGGCCTAATTTCTGCTCCTATGTCTTATGGTCTTCTGCTCTTGTCTGTGATGGGAAGATTGCCATCAAGACGCGAGTCCTCATTAAGCATGGTGATTGGCTTTCTTCTCCTGTTATTGAAGGCAACAAGGGGAGTTATCATTTATCTTCATTTATTCTTACACTGCAGTCGCTATTCCGCCACTCCAACTTCAAGTCTACAAATAAAAGCTAGTCGGCAAGAATGGCAAAGCAATACTAACTCACCACACCCGCCCGCATACCTCCCAGCTCACCCGCGCCACAGACACAGACACACACAAGTTTCCGACTATCCCTCAATAGCAGGAGAAAAAAATACATCTTCACCTGAACATATAACAGACGCCGCCTCGCCAGCGCCGCAATTATGTTCCCCCAACGAATTTGCTTGACACTGGAATAAGTTCCTCTCTCTCCCCTTGCATTTAACATCATCCAGCCAGAAAGGACTCGTTGCCGGTCCGAAATGGGCGCTTTGCGGCGCTGATTTGGCGGATCCGCATCCCATTTGCCGGCAAGCAACATTCGCATCCAGCAAGTCCCAATAATCGTCGCAAACTGATCCCCACGTGTGGTTATAGTACAGCTCCAGTCTCCCGGAACAAGCCCCCACCCCATCCATCAGTCTCAATGGGATCGGCTCTGAAAGGGAAGACAGCAGACGGTGAACCCTTGCGCTCCAGTGAGTTTTCTTTAACATGAAAAAACCGGAAATCGCCAGCATTTCCGCCGTTGTTCCTCCTGCTGAGTTCGGCAGTTGTTTAATGTTCCCACCGAAGTACCTTTCAGTCGAGGGAGTAGATTTTCATCTCAAGTCCTCGACTGGAAAGCGGATAAAGCGGCGCTAAATAACTGTCTGCGGCGGGAAATTCAACATGCTGGCAACAGCCCACAATAAGCTTAAACCAAAAATGTAATCAACATAAACAAAAGGGCATTTACAGCTATTTTATCCATTTGTTACCTACTTGAGATGTGATTGGAATTTTAGAAAGGCTCTGAGCTGATAGAGAGAGCGACAGTGGTGCGCCCTCCTGCTTAAGTCTAACAAACCTATTTCAACTTATTGAGCAAGTATTAAATAGGGGATAACAGATCATCCCCGCATGTGAATCCGGTCCTGTTTTGCTTCGCCAATCATTAAAGCCATATTCCCGATTTAGGATTTACCCTCATTTGAATATCCATTCAATCCAGTTGTTATTTCACTAGACAATTGAAATTCGGGCGGGAGTTTGAACATCCGGCGAAAGCAACGATAGTCTTTCACTATCCTTCAGTTGCTAAACAAATAAAAACAGTATAGTTACCTGCACATATAACCGAGGCAGCCTCGCCGGAACTGCAGTTGTGTTCGCCCAACGAATTGGCTCGACAGGGAAATAAGTTACTCTCGGTCCCTTTGCACTCAACATCATCCAACCAGAAGGAACCATTTGCTGCTCCAAAATGGGCGCTTCCAGGAGCTGATTTGGCGGGTCCACAACCCACTTGCCTACAAACAACACTCGCATCCAGCATGTCCCAATTATGATCACAGACTGCTCCCCAAGCGTTGTTGTGGTACACCTCCACTCTCCCCGAACAAGAGTCATTCCCAGCGACCAATCGCACTTGAATTGAGTCTAAAACAGGGAAGAGAACAGAACAGCAGTTGTCCTCCACGGAAATATTCCTTCACAAGGAACGCCCCGAGCCGCCAGCATTTCTGCCATTTTGCGCCCCTGTCTCCTTCCGAGTGCTGCACCTGCCCTTGTTCCCGCCGAGAGAAAGACATTTTAGTCGAGCGAATCATCTTCCATCTCAAACACTCACATCGCAATCCCACTATCACTGAACCCACAAATCCCAGGAACACTGAACCCACAAATCCCAGTAACACTTAGGCCCCAAACTGCACTTTCGCTGAGGCCCCAAACCCCACTAACACCAAACTGGCAACTTCCACGTTGACTGAACAACCAAATTCCACTTACACATGGGTCTCGCACCACCTAGCACTGAAACCCAAGACCCACTAACACTGAAACCACGAATCCCAGTAACAAAGATCCTCCAAATCCAACTAACACTCAGGACTGGAACCGTACTATCACAGAAGCCCCAAATCCCATTAACACAGAACCCCCAAATCCCATTAACATTGGACCCACAAATCACACTTACACTGAAACCCCAACCCCATTATCACTGAACACACAACTCCCACTTACACTGAACCCCAGATCCCATGATCACTGAACACCCAATTCCCACTATCACTGAACCCAAAAATCCCACTAACTCTAAGGCCTCAAACCCCAAACATGGAATTCCCAAATCCCTCTAACAGTGAACCCACAAATCTCACCAACACTGAAACCCAGATCCCACAAACATAGAACCCCCAAATCCCACGTTGACTGAAGCCCCAAATCGGACTAACACTGAACCCCGAAATCCAACTAACACATAGACCCGATCTTGCACTATCACTGAACCGACATATCCCACTAACACCACTCCCAATCCCTGCTAACACAGAACTGCTGAATCCCATGCTGACTGAAGCCCCAAATCCCACTAACACATGGGTCTGAAACCACCCAACACCAAATCCCCAAGTCCCTTTAACACTGCACCCACAAATATTGCTAACCAAGAACCTCTAACTCCCACTAACCCTTAGGCCTGAACGTGCACTATCACAGAAGCCACAAACACCACTAACACTGAACACATAAATCCCACTAATACTGAACCCAGAAATCCCATTATCACTGAACATGCAAACTCCACTAACACTGAACCCACAAATCCAACTACCACATAGGCATGAAATTGCACTATCACAGAACCCACAAATCTCACTAACACTGAACCCCCTAATACCACTAACACCTAGGCCTCAAATCGCACTATCACAGATGCCACAAATCCCACTATCACTGAACACCCAAATCCCAATAACACATAGGCCTGAAAGATATCACTGAAACCCTAAATCCCACTAAAAATTGGGTCCCAAACCAGACTTTCACGGAACCCACAAACACCAGTTACACTGAACCCACAAATCCTCCTGATATTGCTCCCCAAAATCCCGCTAATACTTAGGCCCCAAACCCCCAAACCCCACTATTATTTAGGCCTGAATCCCAACTCTCACTGAACCCCCAAATGCCACTTACACTGAACCCATAAATCCCACTATCATGGAAGCCCGTAACATTAAGATTTAGGCCGGAAACCTTACTGTTGCTGAATCCCGAAGTACTACTATCACTGAACCCCAAAATCCCCCTAAAACTTAGGTCCCAAACCACAGTTTCACTGAACCCACACGTCCCACTTACACTGAATCCCCAAATCCCATAGCACTGAACCCCAAAAGTCCACTATCACTGAACCAACAAATCCCACTTATACTGAGGTCTGACACTAAACTGTCACTGAACCCCCAAACCCCACTTACACTGCACCCACAAATACCACTATCACTTAGGCCTCAAACCTCTAACATGGGACCCCCAAATCACATCAACACAGGACCCCAAACCCCACTAACACTGAGCCCCAGGTCCCACTAACAGAGAACCCAGAAATCCCACTAACACTTAGAGCCTCAAACCCGTAACGTGGAACTCCCAAATTCCACAAACACAGAACCCACATGTCCCACTAATACTGAACCCACAAATCCCACTAACACTTGAGATGTAATTGGAGATTTAAAAAGGCTCTGAACTGATAGAGAGACTGACAGTGGTGCACCCTCCTGCTTCAGTATAATAACTTATTTAACTTATTGTACAAGTATTATATAGGGGATGACGTGTCAGCCCTGCATGTGCACCCCATCTGTTTTGCTTCGCCAACCATTAAAACCATCCTCCTGATTTAAGATTTACCCTCATTTATATCCATTCAATCCAGTTGTTATTTCACTAGACAACTGAAAGTCGGGCAGGAGTTTGAACGTCCAGCGAAATCAAAGATAGTCTTTCACTATCCTTCAGTTGCTAAACAAATAAAAACAGTATATTTACCTAAACATATAACCGAGGCTGCCTCGCCGGAACTGCAGTTGTGTTCCCCCAACGACTTGGCTCGACAAGGAAATAAGTTACTCTCGGTCCCTTTGCACTCAACATCATCCAACCAGAAGGAACCAGTTGCTGCTCCAAAATGGGCGCTTCCAGGAGCTGATTTGGCAGGTCCACAATCCATTTGCCGACAAACAACACTAGCATCCAGCATGTCCCAATTATGATCACAGACTGCTCCCCAAGCGTTGTTGTAGTACACCTCTACCCTCCCCGAACAAGAGTCATTCCCAGAGACCAATTGCATTCCGATCGAATCTAAAGGAAGGAAGAGAACAGAAGGTAAGCAATTGTCCTCCACGGAAATATTCCTATACAAGGAACGTCCTTTACCCGCCAGGTGTGACCAGGTCTTCTCCCAAGTACTACGCCTGCTTTGTTCCCACCGAAAGACATTTCAGTCCAGCGAATCATCTTGCATCTCAAACACCCACCTGGCAATCCCATTATCACTGAACCCACCAATCCCAGTAACACTGAACCCACAATTCCCAGTAACACTGAACCCTCAAATCATCCTGATATTGAACCCCGAAATCCTGCTAATACTTAGGCCCCAAACCGCGCTGTCACTGAGGCCCCAAACCCCACTAACACCAAACCCCCACGTTGATGGAACAAACAAACCCACTAACACATGGGTCTCACAGCGCCCAACACTGGAACCCACAAATCCCACTAACACTGAACACACAATTCCCAGTAACAAAGAACCTCCAAATCCAACTAACACTTAGGCCCGGAATCGCACCATCACAGAACACACAAATCCCATTATCACAGAACCCCCACAACCCATTAACATTGAACCAACAAATCACACTTAAACTGAAACCCCAAACCCCATTATCACTGAGCGCACAACTCCCACTTACACTGAACCCCAGATCCCACGATCACTGAACCCCCAATTCCCACTATCACTGAACCCACAAATCCCACTAACTCTAAGGCCTTAACCCACAAACATGGAACCACCAAGTCCCACTAACAGTGAACCCACAAATCTCACTAACACTGTAACCCAGATCCCACAAACACTGAACCCCGAAATCCAACTAACACATAGGCCTGAACTTGCATATCACTGAACCCACATATCCCACTAACACTGTACCCCCAATCCCCGCTAACACAGAAACACTGAATCCCACGCTGACTGAAGCACCTAATCCCATTAACACATGGGTCTGAAACCACCTAACACTGAATCCCCAAGTCCCATTAACACATGGGTCTGAAACCACCTAACACTGAATCCCCAAGTCCCATTAACACATGGGTCTGAAACCACCTAACACTGAATCCCCAAGTCCCATTAACACTGAACCCACAAATCCTGCTGACCAAGAACCTCCAACTCCCACTAATCCTTAGGCCTGTATGTGCACTATCACAGAACGCACAAACACCTTTAACACTGAACCCACAAATCCCACTAACACTGAACCCACAAATCCCACTAATGCTGAACCCACAAATCCCAATAACACTGAACATGCAAACTCCACTAACACTGAACATGCAAACTCCACTAACACTGAACCCACAAATCCAACTATCACGTAGGCATGAAATTGCACTGTCACAGAACCCCAAAATCCCGCTAATACTTAGGCTCCAAACCGCGCTATCACTGAGTCCCCAAATGTTTTGGCCTGAATCCCAATTGACACTGAACACCCAAATGCCACGAACAATGAACCCCCAATCCCATTATCACAGAACCCCACTGTTGCAGAACACTGAAATCCTACTAACACTGAACCCCAAATGCCCCTAATACCTAGGTCCAAAACCATACTTTCACTGAACCCACATGTCCCATTTACACTGAATCCCCAAATCCCACTAGCACTGAACCCAAAAAGTCATCTAGCACTGAACCCTCAAATCCCACTGACACATGAAACTGCCTATCACTGAACACCCAGATCCCACTATCACTGAACCCCCAAATCCCACTTATACTTAAATGTGATACTAAACTGTCACTGAACTCCCAAACAGCCCTTACACTGAACCCACAAATACCACCAACACTTAGGCCTCAAACCTCTAACACGGGTCCCCCAGATCCCATTAACAGAAGACCACAAAACCTGCTAACACTGAGCCCCAGGTCCCACTAACAGAGAACCCAGAAATCCCACTAACACTTAGAGCCTCAAACCCCTAACATGGAACCCCCAAATTCCACAAACACAGAACCCCCACGTTCCACTTTCACTGAAACCACAAATCCCACCAACACTTAGGCATCAAACCCCTAACATGGAACTCCCAAATTCCACAAACACAGAACTCACACGTCCCACTAATACTGAACCCACAAATCCCACTAACACTTGAGATGCTGTTGGAATTTTAGAAAGGCTCTGAACTGATAGAGAGAGCGACAGTGGTGTGCCCTCCTGCTTCAGTATAACAATTTATTTCAACTTATTGTGCAAGTATTAAATAGGGGATAACATGTCAGCCCTGCATCTGCACCCCGTCTGTTTTGCTTCACCAACAATTAATACTATCCACCTGATGTAAGATTTACCCTCATTTATATCCATTCAATCCAGTTATTATTTCACTACACAACTGAAATTCGGGAGGCAGTTTGAACTTCTGGCGAAATCAGTGATAGTCTTTCACTATCCTTCAGTTGCTAAACAAATAACAACAGTATATTTACCTGAACATATAACCGAGGCAGCCTCGCTGGAACCGCAGTTGTGTTTCCCCAACGAATTGGCTCGACAAGGAAATAAGTTACTCTCGGTCCCTTTGCACTCAACATCATCCAACCAGAAGGAACCAGTTGCTGCTCCAAAATGGGCGCTTCCAGGAGCTGATTTGGCGGGTCCACAACCAACTTGCCTACAAACAACATTCGCATCCAGCATATCCCAATTATCATCACAGACTGCTCCCCAAATGTTGTTATAATACACCTCCACTCTCCCTGAACAAGAGTCACTCCCGGCGATCAATCGCACTTGGATGGAGTCTAAAGGAGGGAGAGAACAGAAGGTAAGCAGTTGTCCTCTACTGAAATATTCCTTTACTAGGAACGTCCTTAACCCGCCAGCGTGTCTGCCACTGTGCGCCCATGTCTCCTTCCGAGTGCTACACCTGCTCTTGTTCCCGCCGAAAAACAATTTAGGCGAGCGAATCATCTTCCATCTCAAACACTCACCTGGTAATCCCACTATCACTGAACCCACATATCCCAATAACTCTGAACCCACAAATTCCAGTAACACTGAACCTCCAAATCCCAGTAACACTGAACCCAAGATTCCCAGTAACTCTGAACCCACAAATCCCAGTAACACTTTGGTTCCAAACCGCACTTTCACTAAGGCCCCAAACCCGACTAACACCAAACTCCCAACTTCCACATGGACTGAACAACCAAATCCCACTAACACATGGGGGTCTCACACCGCCTAGCACTGAAATCCCAAGTCCCACTAACACTGAACCCACAAATCACACTAACAAAGAACCTCCAAATGCAACTAACACTCAGGCCTGGAATTGCTATATCACAGAACACACAAATCCCATTAACATTGAACCCAAAATGACACTTATATGGAAACCCCAAACCCCATTATCAATGAACACACAATTCCCGTGATCACTGATCCCCCAATTCCCACTATCGGTGAACCCACAAATCCCACTAACATTAAGGCCTCAAACCCCAAAAATGGAACACCCAAATCCCACTAACAGTGAAACCACAGATCTCACCAACACCGAAGACCAGAAATCACAAGCACAGAGCCCACAAATCCCATGTGGACTGAAGCCCCAAATCCCACTAACATTGAACCCCGAAATCCATCTAACACCTAGGCGTGAACTCGCATTATCACTGAACCCACATATCCCACTAACAATTTACCCCCAATCCCCACTAACAAAGAACTGTCGAATCCCATGCTGACTGAAGCCCCAAATCCCACTAACACATGGGTCTGAAACCACCTAATACTGAATCACCAAGTCCCATTAACACTGAACCCACAAATCCTGCTAACAAAGAACCTCCATCTTCCACTAACACCTAGGCCTGAATTTGCACTATCACAAAACTCACAAACACCACTAACACTGAACCCTCATATCCCGTTAACACTGAACCCACAAATCCCATTATCTCTGAACATGCAAACTCGACTAACGCTGAACCCACAAATCCAACTGCTATGTAGGCATGAAATTGCACTATCAAAGAACCCGCAAATCTCACTAACGCTGAACCCCCAAATCCAACTAACACCTAGGCCTCAAATCGCACTATCACAGTTGCCACAAACTCCACTATCACTGAACCACCAAATCCCAATAACACATAGGCCTGAAAATATATCACTGAAACCCTAAATCCCACTAACCATTGGGTCCCAAACCACACTTTCACTGAACCTACAAACCCCAGTTACACTGTACTCACAAATCCTCCTGATATTGAACCCCAAAATCCCACTAATACTTAGGCTCCAAACCGCACTAACAATGAACCCGCAAATATTTAGGCCTGAATCCCAACTGTCACTGAACCCCCAAATCCCACCAACAATGAACCCCCCAATCCCACTATCACAGAACACTCAAATCCCACTAATACTTAGGCTGGAAATGCCACTGTTGCTGAACCCTGAAATACTACTAACACTGGACCCCAAAATCCCCCTTAAACTTAGGTCCCAAACTATACTTTCACTGCGCCCACATGTCCCACTTACACTAAATCCTCAAATCCCACTAGCACTGAACCCCCAAAAGTCCTCTATCACTGAACCGTCAAATCCCACTAACACATGGCTCTGAAACCATGTACCACTGAACACCCAGATCTCACTATCAATGATCCCCCAAATCCCACTTATACTGAGGTCTGAAGCTCAACTGTCACTGAACCCCCAAACCGCACTTTCACTGAACCCACAAATACCACCAACACTTAGGCCGCAAACCTCTAACACAGGTCCCCCAAATCCCATTAACACAGGACCGCAAAACCCAATAACACTGAGCCCCAGGTCCCACTAACAGACAACCCAGAAATCCCCCTAACACTTAGAGCCTCAAACCCCTAACATGGAACTCCCAAATTCCACAAACACAGAACCCACACGTCCCAATAATACTGAACCCACAAATCCCACTAACACTTGAGATGCTGTTGGAATTTTAGAAAGGCTCTGAAGTGATAGAGAGAGCGACAGTGGTGTGCCCTCCTGCTTCAGTATAACAATTTATTTCCACTTATTGTGCAAATATTATATAGGTGATAACATGTCAGCCCTGCATGTGCACCCCGTCTGTTTTGCTTCGCCAACCATTAAAATATCCTCCCGATTTAAGATTTACCCTCATTTATATCCATTCAATCCAGTTGTTATTTCACGGCACAACTGAAATTCGGGCGGGAGTTTGAACTTCCGGCGAAATCAACGATAGTCTTTCACTATCCTTCAGTTGCTAAACAAATAACAACAGTATATTTACCTGAACATATAACCGAGGCTGCCTCGCTGGAACGGCAGTTGTGTTCCCCCAATGACTTGGCTCGACAAAGAAATAAGTTAATCTCGGTCCCTTTGCACTCAACATCATCCAACCAGAAGGAACCATTTGCTGCTCCAAAATGGGCGCTTCCAGGAGCTGATTTGGCGGGTCCACAATCCACTTGCCTACAAACAACACTCGCATCCAGCATGTCCCAATGATTATCACAGACTGCTCCCCAAGCGTTGTTGTGGTACACCTCCACTCTCCCCGAACAAGAGTCATTCCCAGCGACCAATCGCACTTGGGTTGAATCTAAAGGAGGGAGAGAACAGAAGGTAAGCAGTTGTCCTCCACCGAAATATTCCTTCACAAGGAACGCCCCTGACCCGCCAGCGTTTCTGCAACTGTGCGCCCATGTCTCCTTCCGATTGCTATGCCTGCTCTTGTTCCCACCGAAAGACAATTTAGTCGAGCGAATCATCTTCCATCTCAAACACTCACTTGGCAATCCCACCATCACTGAACCCACAAATCCCATTAACACTGAACCCACAAATCATCCTGCTATTGAATCCCGAAATCCTGCTAATACTTAGGCCCCAAACCGCGCTATCATTGAACCCCCAAATCCCACTATTATTTAGGCCTGAACCCCAACTGTCTCGGAACCCCCAAATCCCACTATCACGGAACACTCAAATCTCACTAATATTTAGGCCTGGATCCCAACTGTCACGGAACCCCCAAATCCCACTATCATGGAACCCCCAAATCCCACTAATATTTAGGCCTGAGCCCCAACTGTCACAGAACCCCCAAATCCCACTATCACCGAACCCCAAAATCCCACTAATATTTAGGCTGGAAACTCCACTGTTGCTGAACCACGAAATACTACTAACACTGAACCCCAAAATCCCGGTAAAGCGTAGGTCACAAACCACACTTTCACTGATCCCGCAGGTCCCACTTACACTGAATCCCCAAATCCCACTAGCACTGAACCCCAACATTTCTTTATCACTGAACCCTCAAATCCAACTAACGCATGGATCCGAAACTGCCTACCACTGAACACCCAGATCCCAATATCACTGGAACCCCAAATCCCACTTATACTTAGGCCTGACATGAAACTGTCACTGAACCCCCAGATACCACTCACACTTCGGCCTCAAACCTCTGACACGGAACCCCCAAATCCCATTATCACAGGACCCAATATACCACTAACACTGAGCCCCAGGTCCCACTAACAGAGAACCCAGAAACCCCACTAATACTTAGAGCCGCAAAACCCTAACATGGAACACAACTTATTGTGCAAGTATTAAATAGGGAATAACAGGTCAGCCCCGCATGTGCACCCAGTCTGATACACTTTATTTCTCCCCGAACAAGAGTCATTCCCATCCATCAATGGCATTTGGATCGAACCTAAGGAGGGAGAGGGAGACAGGTTGTGAGCGGTTTTCATCGCGTGAAACATTCTTTCCAATGAAGGGAGGTAAAGCCTTGATCATTTTTCGTCTCCTCTTCATCTGACCCCTAAAACAGCTGTGGCCCCTGACCCAATACATTTCAGTTCAGGGGGTCAGTTTCCATCCCAACCACTGAAACATCGATCATGAGGCTACCGCCCACACTAATGGGCAGGAAATCACTTGATGTGATTAAGAGATGCTTCCCGTCGCCACTGCTATTCAGCTTGGGATTTGCACGGCTCCAGACACAATTCCACCGACACCTCCAGTCCTCCCGCTACTGTTGCTGACTGTTTTTAGTTGTTGTCTCTAGTACAAAGGTGGAGTCATGTCTTTTCCAAGAGCTCCTGTGCACTCTGTTGCTACCGCCTGTGTGTCCAACGGAATCGCATGCCAAGCAAAAATCAGTGATTGGAAAGCTTCCTTGAGCTTTGATCACTCCCAAATTAAGTCACCCGCTGTTTAATTTTATTTTAAACCAGAGTTAAGCATAGATGCCTTAATCAGATGGATAACATAAAGGAAGTAACACTGAAAGTAAAAAAGGGACAATTGTCCTGCATTACATCGCTTGGTCAAAATCACAGAATCACAGAAACTCACAGTGCAGAAGAGGCTCTTCAGCCCATCGAGTCTGTACCGACATGTGAGAAACACCTGGCCTATGTCCCTAATCACATGCACCAGCACTTGGCCCATAGCCTTGAATGTTATGACGTTGGTACTTTTTAAAGGATGTGGGGCTAAACCGCCTCCACCACCCTCACGGGCAGCGTAGTCCAGACCCTCACCACCCTCTGGGTAAAAAGGTTTTTCTTCGCACCTTTCCTCCCCCTTCCTGACACTCACCTTGCACTTGTGTCCCCCTCGTGACTGACACTTCAACTCAGCTGCTCCCTACCCACCCTGTCCACGCCCCTCATAATCTCATACAGCTCGATCAGGTCGCCCCTCAGTCTTCTCCGCTCCAACGCAAACAGCCCAAGTCCATCCAACCTCTCCTCGTAACTTAAACGTTTCATCCCAGGCAAACATCCTGGTGAATCTCCTCCGCACCCCCTCCAGCGCCATCACATCCTTCCTACAATGTGGCGAGCAGAACTGCACACAGTGAACAAAGAACAAAGAAAAGTACAGCACAGGAACAGGCCCCTCGGCCCTCCAAGCCTGCGCCGATCATATCGCCCGTCAGCTGAAAGATTTTGCACTTCCGGTGTCCGTACCCCTCTATTGACATCCTATTCACTTATTTGTCGAGCTCCAGGTGTGGCCTCACCAAGGTTCTATACAACTCCAACATGACCTCCATACTTTTGTAATCTATGCCTCGATTGATAAAAACAAGTATCCCATTTGCCTTTTGCAACACCCCACTAACATGCCCCTCCACCTTCAGAGAAAATGAGGGGCGGTGGGGGGGGGGTGGGGGGTGAGGGGTGGTGGTTGGAGAGGTGGGGGGGGCCATATTAATTGACGATTTTGGTTTCCTGTCCAAATTATGGATTTTTTAAATATATTTTTCGTTATCCCTGCTGGATGCATACTTCAATTGGTTTCCTTATTTTCCCGTCCTAATTTAGACGTCTATAGTGGGGAACTATTTCACTGCTTGTTATGCAAGTTAATAAGAACTTAGAAACACAAGATGTTTCATAGGAACGAAGAAAATGATTCATACCATGGGGGTTCATATGGCTGAGGGAGAGAAAAGTATTTCTATCCTAATACCGCTTTATAAATAGTTGTCTATACCCTTCATAAGACCATAAAGACATGAGAGCAGAAATTAAGCCATACAGCCCATCGAGTCTGCTCCACCATTCAATCATAGCTGATATGTTTCTCCACCCCATTCTCCCGCCTTCTCCCCGTAACCTTTGATCCCCTTACCAATCAAGAACATATCTATCTCGGTCTTAAATACACTCAATGACCTGGCCTCCACAGCCTTCTGTGGCAATGAATTCCATAGATTCACCACTCTCTGGCTAAAGAAGTTTCTCCTCATCTCTGTTCTAAAAGGTCTTCCCTTTACTCTGAGGCTGTGCCCCCGGGTCCTAGTCTCTACTACTAATGGAAACATCTTCCCCACATCCACTCTATCCAGGCCTTTCAGCATCCTGTAAGTTTCAATCAGATCCCCCCCTCATCCTTCTAAACTCCATTGAGTGTAGAACCAGAGTCCTCAAACGTTCCTCATATGTTAAGCCTTTCATTCCTGGGATCATTCTTGTGAACCTCCTCTGGACCCTCTCCAGGGCCAGCACATCCTTCCTGAGATACGGGGCCCAAAATTGCTCACAATATTCTAAATGTGGTCTGACCAGAGCCTTATAAAGCCTTAGCTGCACATCCCTGCTTCTATATTCTAGTCCTCTGGAAATAAATTCCAACATTGCATTTGCCTTCCTAACTACTGACTCAACCTGCAAGTTAACCTTAAGCGAATCCTGGACTAGTACTCCAAAGTCCCTTCGCACTCCAGATTTCTGAATTTTCTCCCCATTTAGAAAATAGTCTATGCCTCTATTCTTCCTACCAAAGTGCATGATCTCACACTTGCCCACGTTGTATTCCATCTGCCACTTCTTTGCCCATTCTCCTAAACTGCCCAAATCCTTCTGCAGCCTCTCCACCTCCTCAATACTACCTGCGCCTCCACCTATCTTTGTATCATCTGCAAACTCAGCCAGGATGCCCCCAGTTCCTTCTAAATCCTAATTTTACACAGCTCAATTCAACCTCCGCTTAGCATCTTCGGTTGCAACGTTAGTGAGGAATACTAGCTTCAAGGTTTGGACAAATATTGTGACAATCCGATATTCTACAGCCACGTTCCCCGCTTCTGCGGCTGCACCGCTCACCAGAATATCCCAGTAACTCCAGGCAGGCTTTACACGCCCTGCAATTTCGGAGCCACTACCTTTCCTACCCCGCAGTTCTTTGTCCTATATTAGCGGCCGTAAATTCAAAGCCTTGATTCCTCTTCCTTCCAATTGAACCCATGACCTTGTCCCTCCCTATCAAGATAATCTTATCCAGTTGAACAACACTAACAAATTCTTTGTGCTCCTTCTACTCCAGTCTCCTGCGTAACTCTCATCTCCTGACCACTGTGCAACTCACCTTTATGCACCGTCACTCCAAATTGTGGAATTCCTTCCCTAAATCTCTCTGTCTCTCTGCCACAATATCCTCCTTCACCTTCTTAGAATCTGTTTCTTGCCGGGCGATTTCAGTCATCAAGCCTAAAATCTAATAAGGTGAACTATTGTGCAATGCCATTTTGATAACGCTCCTGTGACATGCTCCCGTTAGAGACGCGAGAGCAATGTAGGTTGTTTTTTGTCGCAGTTTGATGGGTTAACTGGAGCATCGTTTCAGCACATAGGTTGTCGTGCTTTTGTGCGTTTATCTTTTTTGTTGTTGATTATCTAACACCGGCGGAATATGATTCGCCATCACCCTCTGTACAAAAATTGCGTTTTCCCACATCCGTCCAATATAAGAACTGGGCCAAGGTCATTCATTGTATTTGCGCCATCATCGAAATTAAAGTGGCCCCAATGTAGTAATGCTATTTAAAATACATAGGCACTTACACACAAAGCAGACAAAAATGGTAAATCAACACCAGTGTCCATTCCAAGAGTTGAAAACATAATGGCTTGACATACCTGCAGACACCAGATTGCACAGAATCACCAGACGAACTATAAGACAAAAGAAAGACGATTAGGTCATATAAATATTTAAGCCGTGCTGTAGAGCAGCAAAAACTGGTAATGATAATAATATTTTACTCATTATTGTGATTATTATAATAGCAATAATAATAACAAATTATTACCAATATGTTGTTTTTATGGTAATAATTCTTCAATAGACGTGGGCAGCACTGGATAATGGTAGTTATTTCTTTATTGTTCAGCTCCTTATTAAATTGCTGTTAATAATAATTAAACAAAATAAAAAGCAACGTGTAACACTACGGCGTAGTCGCCGGACTAGTGATTTAGAAGCCAAGGGGTGAGCCTCTCGGGACCTGCGTTCGAATCCAGCCATGGTGGAATACGAACTTAAAGTCAGTCGAATTAAAAATGTTATTAATGAAAAGCCTATGTGGCTCACCGATGCCTTTCGGGAAAAGAAATCTGCCTTCCTTGCCTGGATTGGCCGACTTGCGACTCCAAACCCACAGCAATGCGGTTGGCTCTTCAATGACCTCTGAGCAGAGCTCTGCATTGCTGGCCTAGCCAGTGGTGCCCACGTCCAATGAAGAATTATTACCATAAAAACAACATATTGGTAATAATTTGTTATTATTATTGCTATTATAATAATCACAATAATGATTAAAATAATATTATTATCATTATGATTATAACTCATGGTACTCAATGCACCCTGGAAAGGGCACCCATGATGCAACTGAAGATCAGCTGTACATTCAGCCACCTTTGGAGCCACGTGACGTGAAGATATGTGACGTGAAGACACGTTAAGTGACATGACGATACGTGACTTGACGTGACGATACGTGACGTGAAGTGACAAGATGGAGATATTGTGACGAAAATAGAGAATCTGCCTCAGGCAACAGCATCAGTGGTAATGAATTGTTTGCTTTCATGCAAAATGAGAATACCTGAGCGAGATCCACGGTAACGATTTACAGTATGGATAACTGAACGGTTTCAAAAATGAATACATCCGTAAATAAATATATAATGGAACTTATGAAAGGTGTACCAGCCAGCAATAAGATGGAATTCATTGTGGCACGACGGTGCCACAGATAAAATATTTCCTCGCTGTCTCGTTCGGTTTCTGCATCCAGTTTCATTCACTTTGGCATTTCAAGGTGTTCCTGAAGAGAATACAATAAAATATGCACCGATCAGAAAATGCAAAATTAAACTAAAGCCCCAAATGCAAGGGACTGATTCTAATTTAAGGAGGTGTTCTGAAATGGGGAATCCCCAACGGTGAAGCACAATGAAATGAAGGGATTGGGTTATCAAGGAGGTCACATAATCGGGCACAGATTCCATACAATCTATTGTGCACTATCTCCCAAATTGCCGGCCATCTATGTTCAATTAAACCCCAGTTAAAGCCCCATCTGACAGCCAGTTACTTGAAAATAATTAAGCTGAATACTGAGGTAAACATATTAGGGTAATACTCAAGTAGGATATTCAGGACACTTGCAATTTGAAACAAGGGCAAAGTTATGGGAAAGACTTCACATCTCAGGCAGCACCTTTGGAGAAAAAATATCGTTGAAGTTCCAGGTCGAGATGACTGTTCATGCCATCAAATGGATTATGATAATTTGGATAATCGATGATACAATAATTTGGCAATCAAGTATAACCATTTGACAATAGTCAATTATTCGGAACAGTCCAGTTTAGGAACATTGTTTCCAACAGATGGATAGATCACAGTTGGAAGGAATTCTCCTTAAGATTAAGCACGGGCGATAAACAGGCAATAGTGCAGAAGCGTCCCATTTCAGCTCACGCCCAATGGGTCAGGGGAATTCAATGCGATTCAATGTTCGGTGGGAGAATAGTTGGCACCGTCCATTTTATGGCCATGTCCATCTCAGAATTCATTTGCTAGAATATCCGTGTCCTTCAGAAATGAAAATCGGTCTCAGCACCACGGATGTAAGTGTTAAAAAAACGAATTCGAGTTCTCAAGGAGTGCTTATGGAACTGGCGAAGAAACCACCTAGAGAACATCCAATGGGGTAACCTCCAGGTTACTCCAAGTGCGGGGCGTCAATAACTATGGAATTACCAGATAGCACCGATGAATATGAGTCGGATAGGTGTTGCAAGGAACAATATTTTAAACTCCAGGGACTTTGGCACCAGTCCTGGTTGTGGTAGAACCTGTACAAGCTGGACGGCTTTCAACTGGAAAAAAAAACATGCATCAATGTCCTTGAGTAGCAATTTGCTGGTTCAAGAAAAACGTAAAAGTGTAGAATATTGATTAAGCATGAACAACAGAAAGACAAAGCGACGTCAGCTGGCATAGGCAGATTCAAAGAAGCTAGACTGAGGATTGAAGGGATTAGCCTCACATTGCAATGTATAGATATGTTTGTTTACTTAGCGTTAATGATAACAGAAGACGTTGGATGCAATTCCAAATTCAGGAGAAGGATGGGAATAGCCAGATGTAATTCCATGAAGATGTGGCATGTGCTAACTGATATCAATTACGTTGTAAAGGTTGGTCCATGTCAATTGCTTGTTAAGGTTAAATAGGGGATAGCCGGGACACTGGGTAGAGTTGGTGGAGACCTGTGGCTTAGGCTTTTAGTATTTTAAAATTAAACAAGGAGAACTAGATGGGAATGGATGCATTTTAGTCGGTGTTTCAGAGTAATCAGAATATTTATATTCCTACTATAAAGAAAAAGTCTAAACAGAGGGCCCACCATCCATCATTAATTAAAGAAGTTAGGGAATACACCCATCTTAAGGGGGTTGGGGGGGAAGTATATAACTGTGAAAAGGTAAGGGGCCGGTTGGATGATTGGTCTGAATATAAAGAACAACAGCGAATGACTAAAGGATTAATCGGGGAAAGAAATTAGACTATGAGAGGAAGATAGCTAGAAATGTAAAGTATGGATAACAGCAGCTTCTACAGGTATTTAAACAGGAAAAATATATGGAAAAAGTGGGTGTTGGTCCTCTAGAGAGTGAGAATTGGGCGGTAATCGTACATAATAAGGAAATAGTGGATTGGAAAAACAAATACTTCATTTCTGCCTACACTAAAGAGGATCCAGAACACATTCCAGTAATAGCTGTAAATTGGGAGGTGGAAGGGAGAGGGGAGCTTGCTGAAATTACAATCACTAGGGTGTGTGCTGACCAAACTGATGGAGCTGCGGACTGACAATTCACCGGGGCCTAATGGATTTCACCCTAGAGTCTTGAAAGAGGTAACTAATGAGGTAGCAGATGCTTTGATGCTAATTCTCCAAATTTCCCTAGATTCTGAAAAGGTTCATTCAGCTGGAAAATAGCAAATATAGCCCATCAATTCAGGAAGTGGAGGGGGGCGGGGAGCAGAAAACAGGTTACCATAGGCCTGTTAGCTTGATGTCTGACATGGGAAAAGTATTAGAGTGGACCCTTAAGGGAGTTACAGATGAGAACTTAGAAAATCACAAATTATATAACATGGTTTGTTGAAAGGGCAATCATGTTGAACTAATTTATTAGAGTTGTTTGAAGGATTAATATGTGCCGGAGATAAAGGGGAGCCTGCAGACGTTCTGTGCTGGGATATCCAGGAGGCATTTATCGAAGATAATTGAGGAAACCAAAAGCTCATATTGTAAGTGGTAACATATTAGACTGGATAGAAGATTGGCTGGCTGACAGTGAACAGAGTATGCATAAAAGGGCCTGTCCCAGATTGGGAGGATGTGACATGTGGAATCCCACAGGGGGCAGTGCTGGGGCCTTAACATTTTGCAATTTACATCAATGGTTTTGACGAAGGGAGTGAAGGCATGGTAGCTACATTTGCAGAGGAAACAAAGATAGGTAGGAAAGTATGTTGTGAAGAAGACATAAGGAGCTTGCAGACGGATTAAGGTAAGTTGACTGAGTGGGCAAAAGTCTGTCAGATGGAGTATAATGTGGGACATTGCAAAGTTGTTCAATTTGGCAGGAAAAATAAAAATAGAACAGTGCATTACTTAAATGAGAATGACTGTAGAATTCTGAAATGCAGAGTGACCCAGGTGTTCTTGTACAGGAGTGACAAACAATTCGTATGCAGCTACAGCATGTGATCAAGAAGGCTATTGGACTGTTATCCTTTATTAAGGGCTTGTTTCCCCTGGAGTTTAGGAGAGTGAATGGTATAAGGTACTGAATTGTCCTCTAATACCTTCCCATTGCAGATATCATGTGACATGACCTGGATCAAGGATAACCTCGTGTAGGTGAGTCCAGAAGTAGAGGGTACTGTTTTACATAGAAACATAGAAACTAGGAGCAGGAGTAGGCCATTCAGCCCTTCGAGCCTGCTCCGCCATTCATTATGATCATGGCTGAACATCCACCTCAATAGTCTGCTCCTGCTTTCTCCCCATACCCTTTGATCCCTTTCACCCCAAGAGCTATATCTAACTCCTTCTTGAAAACGTACAATGTTTTAGTCTCAACTACTTTCTGTGGTAATGAATTCCACAGGCTCACCACTCTCTGGGTGAAGACATTTCTCCTCATCTCAGTCCTAAATGGTCTACCCCGTATCCTCAGACTGTGACCCCTGGTTCTGGTCTCCCCCACCATTGGGAACATCCTTCCTGCATCTACCCTGTCTATTCCTGTTAGAATTTTATAGGTATCCAAGAGATCCCCACTCATTCTTCTGAGCTCCAGCGAATATAATCCTAATTGAATCAATCTCCCCTCATATGTCAGTCCTACCATCCCAGGAATCAGTCTGGTAAACCTTCGCTGCACTCCCTCTATAGCAAATACATCAATCCTCAGATAAGGAGACCAAAACTGGACACAATATTCCAGATGTGGTCTCACCAAGGCCCTGTACAATTGCAGCAAGACATCCCTGTTCCTTTACTCGAACTATTAAGGCCAACATACTATTTGCCTTAACAAAAACAGAATTACCTGGAAAAACTCAGCAGGTCTGGCAGCATCGGCGGAGAAGAAAAGAGTTGACGTTTCGAATCCTCATGACCCTTCAATAGAACTGAAGTTCTGTTGAAGGGTCATGAGGACTTGAAACATCAACTCTTTTCTTCTCCGCCAATGCTGCCAGACCTGCTGAGTTTTTCCAGGTAATTCTGTTTTTGTTTTGGATTTACAGCATCCGCAGTTTGTTTGTTTTTATACTATTTGCCTTCTTTACTACCTGCTGCACCTGTATGCTTACCTTCAGCGACTGGTGTACAAGGACACCCCGGTCTCGGTGCACATTCCCATCTCTGAATTTATAGCTGATCAGATAATAATCTGCGTTCCTGTTTTTGCTGCCAAAATGGATAAGCTCCCATTTATCCACATTAAACTGCATCTGCCATGCATTTGCCCACTTTAGAGCTCGCCCTTTTAGGACAGGGGTCAGGACATGTTGTTTTCCTCTCTCCCTATCAGAGGTCGGTGGGACTTTTGGAACTCTCTGCCTCAGAATCAATGGAACCGGGACCACTGAATAATTTTAAGGCAGGGGTCGATAGATTTTTTAGGCAGAGGAATCAAAGCTTTTCGGGGGTAGATAGGAATGTGGAAATCGAAACACAAACAGATCGCTATGATGTTATTGGATGGCGGAGCAGCGTCTAGGGGCCGAATGGCCTACACCTGCTCTTAATTCCGATCTTCGTATGTAAGTTCTCATGCTCCTAGCTTGGCTATACCAAGTGGCTTGAATTCTGTTAGAATCAATATCAACAAAAATGGAACTTACAACTACTACAAACTAATAAATAAAGAAAATCCCATAAGATTCTATATTCTACCCGTTGGTCTGTTTGCCCCAGAAACCTGGGCAATAAATACTGCTGTGCGAAATAAATGAGCGGCCTTTTGGAATATGGATGTTATTACTTTTGCTTCAAAATTCAACTGAAGGACTTAAGGCCAGTGTATAATTACTTTAAGATGCAGTAAAGTAATCTTTAAACATAAAATGTGACATCCAGAAAAAAAAAATCTATATTTCTGGCATTTGATCAGAGCAGAAAAGCGACAGAGATTTATCGACAGAGGCAAGACTGAGGCAGCAGAAGGAGGAGTCAACCGAGGCGTAGTAGGTTGGTTGACTGAACTAAGCGGTCGCAGCCGAGCTCCACTGGATACTTGAAGATGACACAAGGCGGGTAAATGCAACATAACATGACAGGAGGGATCCCGATAGGATTATTTACAAGTAGGAAAAGGTAGAGAGGGAAGCAAAGTGAATAGAAAAAAGAGACAGGCGTGTTACGTAGAAGGCCAATTTTCCTGGTCATGCTTCATATGTTAACATTTGACGCGAATTTTGGTTAACATAATCCATCGTGTTAACTTTGAAAATTTACGATTGGTCAACCATGAATTGGAAGCTCGGCGAGAGAATCCCAATCCAGGTATTTTTCGATTTTTTTTCATGTTACTCCTGAAAATCCTGTCTCCATTTTGGCCTTGAATATGCCAATTGACTCCCTGACCAGTGGAACGATATTAACTTTTGTCTCCCACGCATTACATAAAGGCAAGTAACATTTAACTAGTGCTTGAGTTATCTCAAGAGGTAAAGGAGGGGGTTTATGAGTGAAATGCATTTTATGCATCTACTTGGACTTTTTTTTAAAACAAAGTAATACTTCCATGGAGTGTGAGCGTGACTAGCGTCCCCACTTACCCCTTGGACCACCAAACTAGGCCATTTCAGCGTGAGGTTAAGGGTCAATCACATTGCTGAGAGCCTGGAATCACAAGTGTGTCAGATTTTGTGAGTGTTTACGGCAACCTAATGGCTCACCAGTCCCGCCAAAAATAATCGATTACTAATTTAACTCAAATTCCATTAGCTACCCTGTCGGGGTATGAACCCTTATCCATAGTTGGGGTTTCGGGAGTGCTAATTTAGGGGCAGCTAACACTACCCTGCTATCCTTCCTTGTATAGCTGTGCTTGCTGAAGCGCTTCATCATACTTTAGTCAGAAATGCAGACGTCTCAGAACTTAAAATTTAAAAATGGGCACTGTGGCAATATTGATTTTAATTGAGGGGCAGCCAATTGAGAGAAGGGGTGAACATTGGTGGAGGACATACAGCGATGTTCGCCAGGAGCTGGTACCAGGATCGCCACATTAACCAGTTAGACTGATTTGTATAGGATGTAACTCTAAAATGGACAAATTGTTCATCTGGATGCACCGTTAACTGTGAGGAAGATGATAAACTTACGACTGTACGAATTAGGAGCCGGAGTAGGCTATTCGGCCGCTCGGCCCTGCTACGCTATTCAATGAGAGTCTGGCTGATCCGATTGCGGCTTCAGCTCCACATTTCCAGCGACCCTCGGGTAACCTTTGGCTCCCTTGTTTGTCAAGAACCTTTGTATTTCAGCCGTAAAAGTATACAAGGGCCCGAACACTACGACTAAGTGAGGAAGAAAGTTCTAACGTTCAACCGACACGCCGAGGGAAGACAAATCTCCTCATTATCCTCTTAAATCGGAGACCCTTAGTTTTTGACCTGTGTCCCTTTGCTCTTGCTTCTCGCACAATGTCAGACGCCATTTCAGCCTCGACCCTCTCAGCTGAGCCCCAGGGCCAGACCTTTTCAACACCAGCCCCAGTCAATCATCCAATCTCCAATGGATATCGGCACAGCCTGGACGGCGCTACCTAACTCTAATGCACTCGCCCCCACCCCCACCAACCTCCCACTTCCCCTCCCGTCTCCTTCCTCCCCCACCAACCGCACCCGCCCTCCCCCCAGCTCCCCGGATATCAGTCTAGTGAACTTTTCCTGAAATGCAACTCGCGCATATATACCATTTTAAAACAAAATAAGCAGGCCAAAACCGTGAGCAATTCCCCAGATGTAACCTCAACAATGCGCTATAACAGTGTAGCAAAATACCCCTACTTTCATATCCCTAATTCAAGTTGAGAAGGAGGCCGGCTATTGGAGCGGCATATAGCCGGCAGATGGAATTTAACGTAGCCAAGGATGCACTATCACACCTTTGAATGAATAACGAGAGGGGGAGGTGGAAACTATAAAGTAAATGATATAGTTCTAGAGGCGTGCTGGAACAATAATAATGGTGGTTCTCGTGCACAGATTTCGGCAGGGTGGACTGACTAAAGTAGCTGAAAAGGCATTCACTATCCTGGACTCAATCATGCGGGCGGAGAGTGAAATAGCAAGGGCATTTAAATTAAACTTCATAAAAGACTGATTAGTCTTCAATCGGAGCATTGGGTCTAAGTATGGACAGCGCACCTCCGGCAATCTGTGAAAGCTTTGAAAAAGTGCGCCAAAATTTATTTTAGAAAAAGGGATCGAAACGCAGCACGAGGGTTCCAGAGATGTGAGACTTCAGTTCCTTGGAATATTCGGATCTGGGATCCCTTGGCTGAGTCTCTCAGACGGAGGCAGGTTCAATCATGGCTCTCCAAGTGAACTAGGCTGCGGGGAAAGGGCTGAGGAGTTGGGGGGAGAGATGTGTTGCACTTTAATATTGCTGGCGAGCACACACACTACGAGCCGAATGCTGCCCTGTAAAGATCCTATGGTACCATGATCAGTTTCCTTTATTCTTCCATGGGGATATAGTCCACTTGTTGTCCATCCCTCATTGTCTTTTCAGAAAGCTGTTAAGATTCAAACACATCGCTCCGGGCCCGGAGTCACATATAGACTTGACCAGGTATGAACGGCAGATTTCATTCCCTATAGGGCATTGGTGAACCAGATGGGTTTTAAAATAATAACCAAGGATAGTTGCTTGGTCGTCATTACTGACAAGCCTGCAATGTCACATTTATTAACTCAGTTCAAATTCCCACCGCTGCTGTTGCAAAATGTAAACCCACTTTCCCCCAATCATTACTGCTGGCGCCTGGATGAGTCGCCAAGAGACATCCCCCCAATCCACTGTCTTCCCTCCAATTGCCTTGGGTGAATATGCACTACAATCCCACCAAGCTCAATGTATTGCTAAGCTGTGTCGCCAAGAACTGTTGAAAGTGCTTCAGGTACTAATCAGGGTCTGACTATAGCTGAAGCATGATTCCTGATTTCTATATAAAAAAGCCAGTGAATATTAATGTTTATCTTAATTTCTGCACATATTGGTTACCTTTTAATGATCCATGAATGAAGGTTCTTCTCTATGATCAGAAGAGAAACATGGCGCTAACATTTTGCTTATCTTCATAATTGTTAACGAAACGAATATTAATCAATAAATGTCGAAATGTACCTAAGGCAAATGCATTAAGACTGTTGTTACTTACAACCTGTTCAAAAGGTTCAGGTCAATAGCCGCTGTGAGGAGACTCACTTCTCACGGACAACAAAGAAGGAACCTGAAGCTAAACAGATCCAGAGAGAGGCATGTTTTTTGCTCGCGGCGCAGCAGCGATGAAACCTCAGGAAAATATGTTATTATTATTTCATTCTCTCACAAGAGGTCATGAAACTCTGACTAGATTTCGCAACCGGCAGAGAGCGCCAGAGCTACTTTCCTGTAATGACATCGGATTTTCAGTAACTGAAATATTTTGAGCTGATGTATCCATCCCTCTCATTTCAGGCCACTTCTCTTCACACTCTGAGGTAATGCCTTAACATGCAATGGATTATTCATTCCGGTCAGGAACTTTATTCATTTGCAATAGGGTTGACGCTTCTGGGCTGCACAGTGACTTAATTTAACGAAAGGGGCAGAAGGGAAGGGGTGTGGGCCAGAGAGGGACATGATTATACATTCTAATTGTATATATCCCTGAACAGTGTGTTGAAACATCACAATGCATCTGCTTTCGGTCATTTCCAAAATGCAGCACATTTTAAATTATGTTATGAGGCTCTGCGCCGCTGCTTGGAATCATGCAGAGCACAAAGGAGAATAGTTGTGTTTGTTGGAGGCCAATCACCTCAGGCCCAGGACATCACTGCAGGAGTTCCTCACAGTGGTGTTCAAGGCTGAACCACCTTCAGCTGCTTCGTCAATGACTTTCCTTCCATCATCGGTATAGAAGTAGGAATGGTCGCTGAATATCGCACCATATTCAGCACAATAAGCGAATGAACAGATGCTGTAGCAGTACATGACCAAATGCAGCAAGACCTGGACAATATCCAGCTTTGAGCTGACAAGTGGAAAGTAACCTTCACGCCACACCCATTCACATTCAATGCCATTACCATCACTGAATCCCCCACTATCAACATCCTGGGGGTTACCACTGACTGGAAACTGAACTGGACCAGCCATATAAATACTGTGGCTACAAGAGCAGATCAGAGGCTGGGAAACCTGCAGCGACAGACAGCGGGAAACACCACCACATGGAAGTAGCCCTCCAAGTCACTCACCATCCTGAGTTGGAATTATATCGGCCATTCATTCAGTGTCGCTGGGTCAAAATCCTGGAACTCCTTCCCTAACAGCACTGTGGGTGTACCTACGCCAAAGGGACAAAATCTAGGAAATTCCTCCCTAACAGCACTGTGGGTGTACCTATACCACAATGGACAAAATCCTGGAACTCCCTCCCTAACAGCACTGTGGGTATACCTAAACCACAGGGACAAAGTCCTGGAACTCTCTCCCTAACAGCACTGTGGGTGTACCTACACCACAGGACAAAATCTTGGAACACGCTCCCTAAAAACACTGTGGGGGTACCTACACTATATGGACAAAATCCTGGAACTCCCACCCTAACAGCACTATGGGTGTACCCACACCACATGAACAAAATCATGGAAGTCCCTCCATAACAGCACTGTGGGTGTACCTACACCACATAGTTAAAAGCCTGGAACTCCCTCCCTAACAGCACTGTGGATGTACCTACACCACAGGGACAAAACACTGGAACACCCTCGCTAACATGACTGTGGGTGTACCTACACCACAGGGATAATATCCTGGTATACCTTCCCTCACAGCGCCATGGATGTACCTACACCACAGGGACAAATTCCTGGAACTCCCTCCCTAACAGCACTGTGGGTGTACCTACACCACAGCGACAAAATCCCGGAACTCCCTCCCTAACAGCACTGTGGGTGTACCTACACCACAAGGACAAAATCCTGGAACTCCCTCCCTAACAGCACTGTGGGTGTACCTACACCACACGGATAAAATCCTGGAACACCTCCCTAACAGCACTGTGGGTGTACCTACACCACAGGGACAAAATCCTGGAACTCCCTCCCTAACAGCACTGTGGGTGTACCTACACCACAGGGACAAAATCCCGGAACTCCCTCCCTAACAGCACTGTGGGTGTACCTACACCACAAGGACAAAATCCTGGAACTCCCTCCCTAACAGCACTGTGGGTGTACCTACACCACACGGATAAAATCCTGGAACACCTCCCTAACAGCACTGTGGGTGTACCTACACCACAGGGACAAAATCCTGGAACTCCCTCCCTAACAGCCCTGTGGGTGTACCTACACCACAGGGACAAAATCCTGGAATTCCCTCCCTAACAGCACTGTGGGTGTCGCTACACCACATGGACTGCAGCGGTTCAAAAAGGCAGCTCACAATCACCTTCTCAAGGGGCAATTAGGCACGGGCAATAAGTGCTGGGCCCAGCCAGCGAAACCCATATCCCTTGAATGAATACAAGAAAAAGGAGGCTCAGGAGATGTTTTTAATCTTATTTCGTTCAGAGGCGATACAAAGTCGCACGAAAAGGTGGAAATACAGGTAGTAATGGGAATTCATTTTAACTGTTTGATCCTACGGGAGGGTTTAAACCTAAATTTCAGTCGTCACCTAAAATAATACATCAGGGATCGCAATTTTGCCTTGGATTTCGAGGCCAGGTTGGAAACAGCAAACTTTGGAGGGGGCCCTACAAATTCTCTATCCTGTGACACGTTTGACCATTGCGATAGTAACTGGGGGAAAGGGCGTGATTGAAACTGAAGTTCCTTATTTCTGTCCTTGTTCTGCCGGCACTAATACAATTAACTGCAGTTCTGGTGACAGCAGTGACATGTTCTACATGACCTTGTCATTGTACATAAATAGCCTCTCCATATTTCGACAGAGGAACTCGGTGAAATTTGCATTTACTGTTAAAAGACGCTCTCCCATCCCCCCACCCAACACCCCCATGTTATTTTGTTTTTTCTCTCTTTTCTCTTTTCCTCAATTTTTGAAGGAGAGCGATAACGCGATATGGTGTAGGCGTCTATCCCAATTAACGTTGGGAAAGTTGAAATCACCGAATATAATTACCCTGTTGTTATTATTTTTACACACCTCCGCAAATTGTGAACATATGTGCTCCTCAATTTCCCGCAACTGATACAGAAATAGATTATTTTCCAAACTGACTAACACTGGCGCCTTTCATTTATACATGCACAGCTCAAACTTCGTCTTAAACTCGTCTCTTGCTTAGATGTTGTCTTAAATTTAAATTTCCCATGTGTTGTGGCTCATTTCCAAATTTCAGGTCCAAATGTTCTCTCTGTTTCTTGGGCGTTCTTATTTCAGGCATCGCTGCTTAGGCCAGCATTGACTGCCTATGCCTAAATGCCCTTAACTCAGAGGGGCATTTAAGAGTCAATCACATAGCTGTGGGTCTGGAGCCACATGTAGGTGAGACCAGGTAACATTTGCTTCCCTCAGACGGCAGCAGTGAATCAGATAGATTTTGTTTTTCCTAGTAACAATCAGCAAAGGTTTCGTGCTCATCACCAGTAGTTTAATTCCAGGTTTTTATTGATGTGTTGGGATTGGAACCCGGTTCCACAGAACATTCTGCTTGGGCCTTACAAGTATTGGCCCGGTGAGAATACCACGTCGTCGCTCCCCTCCCGTAATGTTATGTACCCTGAGTGCGTCATTTTAGTTTTTTTTTAATGAAAGCCACGTGCAACTTATAATCTAACAACATAGAGGGCTAGCTCTGGTCTCCCACATACGAACGTACCAATAGAAGCAGACGTAGGACATTCGGCCCCTCGAGCCGGCTTTTCCACTCAATAAGGTTATTGGCAGATCTGATTGTGGCTTCAGCTCCACCTTCCTGTTGCCCCTTATAACCTTTGACCCACTTGTTAGTCAAGATATCTATCTTTGCCATTCCAAAAAAATGTTCACGTTCCCTCCCTCCACCTTTCTCCGGGAAGAGAGTATCAAAGATTCACGGCACTCTGAGAGTAAGGAAATATCTTCCCCTCTCGGTCTTACAGGGTCGGGGACCGATGTTTCAACTGTGCCCCTGCTTCTAATCTCGCCCATAAGTCGAAACGTCCCTTTAGCATCCAGCCTGTCAAGTCCCCGGAGGACCTTATGCATTTCACTGAGAGCACTGCTCACTCTTCTGAAGTCCAATGGATACAGCCCCCGCCTCTGTACAACATTTCCCCATGAAATAACCCCCAAACCCGCCCCCTCCCTTACCTTCCAACCCCACCATCACAAGCATCAGTCTGCTCTCCCGTGATTCAATCAAAAAGCACTGAAAGACTGTGACCTCACGCTTTCCTCCTCTTGGATCCTTATTTAACTGATAGAGAGCCCGCCCCCCCAAAACCTTTTATTTCTGTTTCGGTTTGCCATGCCGTGGTAGCGAGATTGGCACTGAAATGAAAATAAATCTCCATTTCTTTATCATCACTGATTAAGCAACCTGTAATTAAATTCTTAGCCCCGCATAGGGATCACGTTATAGGGAAGGAGTTTCTCAGCCAATTTGTGAACCGAGTCAAGAAGAGAGAAAATAATAATAATAACGCGAAATTGCAATTTCCCTATGTCAACTAACAGAAAGTAGAAAGCTAAATGATTATAGGAAGTTAGGTTTGTCGGTGCATCAAATCCCTTTCTGACGCATGAGGGAAGAAACGCTGAAGGAAGACGGAGAACATCTCGGCCAAGGGAACTCACACCGCCACATTATGCGCGCCTGTAGTGATCGGCAACACCGCATATGAGTGAACAGTCGGAAATCGGGGATTTATTGAAAAATGCTTACCAACCGACCGGATGTTTTAAGGGACACAGCCAACAGAAGTTTAGCCGCAGACACTACATGCATTTAGATAAAATGTAAGAAGGGATATATCAGCCGATCTAGCGTACCGTTTATAACCATGGAAAGGGTGCGAAGGAAGAGATCTCTCAGCCAATATGTGAACTGAGTCAAGGAGAGAGAGAAAGAAAGAATAATGATTTCAATTTGCCTAAGTCAACCAGCAAAAAGCTGAAAGCTAAATGATTATCGGAAGTTGAGTTTATAGTGCATCAAATCCCTTTCTGGTGCGAGGTGAAAAAAAAACACGCCCAAGAAATAGACAGAACATTTGGATCTAGAAATTGGAAATGAGCCACAAGAGATGGGAAATTTAAAGTTAAGGCAACATCTAAGCAAGAGAGGGGTTGAAGACAAAGTTTGAGCAGTGCATGCATAAACGAAAGACGCCACTGTTAGACAGTTTGAAAACTAAACTATTTCTGTATCAGTTGGGATTCAGAAGATTGAGAAATCCCGCCAATAAAATGCGTAAGATCCTGGGGAGACTCGACAGGCTGGATGTTGGGACTTATGGGCGAGATGAGAGCCAGGGGCACAGTATAAACATCAGGAAGACCGAGAGGCGAAGGCTTTTTCCTTTCTTTAAGAGCGTCGTGAATCTTTGTAACTCTCTTCCCGAGGAACGTTGCGGGGAGGGAACGTGAACATTTTAAAGGTAGAGTTAGACATTATCTTGACTGTTAAGAGAGCAAAACGAATCAGGCAAACACCTGAAACTGACACAAACATGAAGATGCAGCAGGAAACAAGAATAGCAATGAAACATAGAGGCCAAGGGACCTTAAGAGCATAAGACATAAGAGCAGAAATTAGGCCAATCAGCCCATCGAGTCTGCTCCACCATTCAATCATGGCTGATAAGTTTCTCAACCCCATTCTCCCGCCTTCTCCCCGTAACCTTTGATCCCCTTACCAATCGAGAACCTATCTATCTCGGTCTTAAATACACTCAATGACCTGGCCTCCACAGTCTTCTGTGGCAATGAATTCCATAGATTCACCACTCTCTGGCTAAAGAAGTTTCTCCTCATCTCTGTTCTAAAAGGTCTTCCCTTTACTCTGAGGCTGTGCCCTCGGGGTCTAGTCTCTCCTACTAATGGAAACATCTTCCCCACGTCCACTCTATCCTCAGGTGCTGAAAGAACGTATGGGCAAAAGTCACGCAAAGGAACAAAAATAAATAAATAAAGTCAGCCAGCGTTGACCCGCCAAATCTGAATGAAAAGGAGGACATTTGACACAAGAGGAAGGGGCAGAGCACCGAGCACATAAGCAAGGAAGCAAAGTATGAAAAGTGGGGGGATAGGAAAGGCAGCTAAATCAATTAGCGAGACTCAAAAAACAGCAACATTAAGTTGTTGAGGCATCGGGAATGAATAGTAAATTATCCTACAGCGACATAAAATAACCAAAGAAAAATCAGCAAATGATCAAAATAGCTCGGGGATACTTTCTACAAACTAGCAGTTAACTACAGTAGAATGACAGAGAAATAATCAAATAGTGCCATTGCTTTGCTAATAACCAGGTGATTGTAATGGTGGACCTATCATCTGAAGCTATTAGGCAAGTTATGCGTTTGAAGATTTTGTTTTTTTGGCGGGGACAAGCGAGGCATTATCCACATTGACAAGAAGAATGGAGAAACAGATTAATCCAAAAATAAAAATTAAAAATTAAAAATTAAATTAAAAACAATGATGACATTCAGTGAGAATTTGCGCGCTCTTTTAGACCAACCGCAGACACTTACCACACAGGAATGGAAAGAGGTTGGGAAGCAAATCATATCAGTTTATTTTCCATCCAATGGGCTTGAATTATAAGAGTAAGGGAGCTTTGCTACACTTACTTGGAGCTTAGTGAGTCTGAATTCCATGCACAATGTGTAGCCTCTGGAACCCTCTAAGAAAATGAAAGGGAACGCAACAATTGGATTGATTCCTGGGGTGACAATGTTGTCCTTTGAAGGGAGAGTGAAGTGATTAGGCAAATATTTTCTTGACTTTGGAAGAACGGAAAGCCCAGTTATTGAAAATTGTATAATTGTTTGCGGGCGAGTTATAATAGAATCGTGATGGTTGTTTCCCCACTGCCAGGTGTGCCTAGAACTAGGACTTCATAAGCACAAGTATGGAATCGACAAATCAGCATTAGGAGGAGCGGGAGTGCTTCAGTAGGATGCTGGTGAACTTTTGGAATTACCCACCACGGAGAAATGTGGATAGACAGGCATTTATCATATCCAAAGTGCGTCAATACACTTTTGAACTCCAAGCAAACCACAGAGATATGACAGGGAAGCACACTTGATCTAACGGTTCAGTCGGTATCTCGCTGAGAGTAGGCACTTGGGGCCGTATAGCCTACCCCTGATCCCGTCCGTTAAGGTTAGGTGCTCTTGTGAATAATTTCTGATCTAATCGCATTTGGATGGGATGTAATACTTGGTATGAAATGGCTTGCATTGACAAACTAGTTTAACAACAGACGAAGTCAATGGATTGGAATCCTTGCTCTAAACTATAACAGATGAACGCCCAGAAACTGAAACATTAAAATACAAGGCCAGACTATACCGATCTAACTGAATGTTCATAAGATGCTAATATGGGCTAATAAAGCGGGCCTTATGAATGTGCAATTCCACAAGACCTTTACTAAATCAACGAATCCCAAGTTCATACTCTACTGTCAGCACATATTGGGTTCGCTCAAAAAGAAGTGGCAGAGAGAACATAAAGCTAGTGGAACAGGAAGAAAACTGAAAATAACTGTTATAAGTAGTTATTCAAACTGGCAAAACTAAATTGTAAAATGTTGTTCAGAAGGGTCAACTTGGGAAGAGCTGAGGGCCCTCAGTGAGGTTAGTCAACAGTAGATTGAATAGGGAATCCAGGATCATCTTCTTCGCTCAATGATGGGTAGAAAGTGTCACTCATGACTACAAGGATTGGTCCCCACGGATAGCAAAGGTGCATGTCAGGCATGCAAGATGCGAACTATGAGAGAGAAGCCATTAGCAATGTAATTGGGGTTAGATGAAAAATGCCACACATAGAGCATCAATGCAGGCAATGGCATATTGGTCCTAGTGACCTTTGATATAATACACACTTTATACTAAATGCAATTGGAAGGTGGGTTGGGGATGTGAACATCGTGTGCTGTACTTTCATTTAGCATGATGTCAGGCATGGTGCCTTATAGAATTAGAGAATCTTACAGAGCGCATCTGGTTTTCATGTCATCCTGCTCGTTCAAAATAGAACCACTTCCACTTACCTACATTCATCAGGTAAATGGGTTCCCTCCTGCATGGAACAATGTTAGAAGGCCTGTTTTGCACTCTCCACAGCAGCATGGCAGTCCGCTGAAGTGTGGGGCTCAGAGCTCCACACAAGACTACAGCTGGGATATAGCCAGTGGCTTATATTGGTGTATAAAGGCAAATAACTCTTCCTCTAAGGGATAATTTAACCATATAAGATAAGACACAAGGCATCATTTGTATCCTATAAGAACTTAAGACATAGGAACAACAGTCGGTGCACTATCCAACTCCGCGTTCTGGACTTATCCCCATAATCACTTGATTGCCCGAGTGTCTAAAAAATCTACCTATCTCAGCAGCCAGTATAGTTATAGACATACTAGTCACAGCCTTAAGATTAACTGTCCCATTCCAGAAGAAATAACGTATTCGTTTATAATTGAAACCTAGTCTCAATTGAGTTGCCATCAATCTATCATCGATTGTCGAGAAAGGAACATTTTGTTCATTAATGTTCTTTTGGAACAGGAATCTGCCGCCCTTACTGATCTGACATGCATGTCACTCCAGGCCATCAACAATGTAATGGATTCTTAACCACCCCCTACTAAGGGGTAGCAAGCCAACCACTCATAGCAAGACACCACGGGAGAGCCAAAAGAAAACTGGCCGGCCATCATGTCCACATAGGAAAGGACAGGGGCAAATCCAGCCTTCAAATGTCTCCTTACTAACCCCTGGGGGATTGTGCCAGCATTGGGAAACTGTCCCACAGATTAACAGCCTGACATAATTCACCTCACAGATGCCACCATCGCCATCATCATCCTTGCATATGTCCCGTCGGATTGGCAGGGCACACCCAGCACACGTGTGGGCAGAGTGCTGTACAGTCGGGGTACAGTCTTCCTGGGAGAGCTGAACATTGATTGACAAGAGAGCCAATGAAGCCTGATAGTATCAGGTCAAACATGGACTTGGAAAGTAGAGTTGATTACCACCTCCCACCCTCCCTCAGCCGATTCTATTACCACTTCCGCCTTCAAATCGACTTTGAGAAAGTACTAAGGGTGGAACTGGTAATAAAATGCACTCCAGGCGGCGGACTTAAATGTTCATTCCCCACGGTGGTTCTGTAGCCCTATTACTGACCCGAATTGGACAACGGCTGAATCACAATGGGCCTGCGACAGGTGGCGAGGAATATGACTGGGGAAGCCACACTTGACTTTGCCATTCTATGTGCATCACAGATACATCCCTCCATGACAGTACATGTAGGAGTGAAAAGCACGCAGCACTTGTGAAGATAAAGCCACGTCTTCAGACTGAGCAAGCCTGCCATTGTGCTGCTCGGCACTATCACTATTTTAGAACAAATCTAGCTGCTAATAGTTGGATATCCATGAGGTCCCTTGGCTCACCAGCCGCATATTTGTAGCTAACCCCAATCTATCAATTATCCAGGGTATACTGCAACCTTTCCTTGTTTTAATTCATTGGATGTAGCCGTTGATGCTCAATTGTCCTAATTCAGAGGCCATTGCTGTGGGTTTGGAGCCACATGTAGATCAAACCAGGTAAGGGACTCCAGATTTCCTTCCCTAAAGGGTATTGGGGGTACTAATGGGTTTGTACAATAATCGACAGTGGATTCATGGTCATCATTAGACATTTAACGCCAGATTTTTACCCTGAAAAGTGTGAGGTGTTACACTTTTGAAGGAGTAATTTGACAAATAAGTATTCGATGAACGGCATGACACTAGGAAATTCTGAGGAACAAAGGGACCTTGGTGTGTATGTCAATAGATCGCTGAAGATGGAGGGACATGTTAGTGGGGTGGTGAAAAAGGCATATGGGACACTTGCCTTTATCCATCGAGGCATAGATTACAAAAGTAGGGAAGTCATGTTGGAGTTGTATAGAACCTTGGTGAGGCCAAATCTGGAGTACTGTGTCCAGTTCTGGTCACCACATTATAGGAAGGATGTGATTGCACTGGAGGGGGTGCAGAGGAGATTCACCAGGATGTTGCCTGGGGTGAAACATGTAAGTTATGAAGAGAGGTTGGAGAGACTTGGGTTGTTTTCCCTCGAGCAGAGAAGGCTGAGGGGTAACCTGATCGAGGTGTACAAGATTATGAGGGGCATGGACAGGGTGGATGGGGAGCAGCTGCTCCCCTTAGTTGAAGGGTCAGTCACGGTGGGACATAAGCTCAAGGTGAGGGGCAGGAGGTTTAGGGGTGATGTGAGGGAAAACCTTTTTACCCAGAGGGTGGTGAGGGTGTGGAATGCACTGCCTGGGGGGTGGGGGGTGGAGGCGAGTTAGCCTCACATCCTTTAAAAAGTACCTGGATGAGCACTTGGCACCTCATAACATTCAAGGCTATGGGGCCAAGTGCTGGTCAATTGGATTAGGTAGGTAGGTCAGGTGTTTCTCACGTGTCGGTGCAGA
Organism: Carcharodon carcharias; assembly: GCF_017639515.1. Taxonomy (NCBI): domain Eukaryota; kingdom Metazoa; phylum Chordata; class Chondrichthyes; order Lamniformes; family Lamnidae; genus Carcharodon; species Carcharodon carcharias. Next base: position 88,438 of record NW_024470814.1, on the reverse strand, counting down.
CTCGATGGGCCGAAAGGCCTCTTCTGCGCTCTGTGATTCTGTGAGTTAAAATTCCTCCATCTTCCTTGGTGGGATTGGAGCCGGGGACTCCCAGGGCATTACCCTGTGTCGCTGGATTCCTAGTCCATCCACAACACCACTCCACCATCGCCTCCCTCAGTATCTTCAAGTGATGGGGGACAACCATGTTTCAAGTAAGGGTGCAGGATTGCATGCTAGGAGCGGCAAGGAGGCGTGTCTAAAAATAAGGGGACAGCCTGGGGAAACTGCAACGAAGGACAATTTGCATGTTTATCCGATGGACCGAATCGGATCAAAGCTCTGAAGCTCTGCCACATGCAGTTGTGGATGGTGGTGGTGGTGGGAAAACCTGGAACAGGAGGAGTAGGCTTCAGAAAGAGCCCTGTCCTCACTGATCATGGTGATTCAGTGATCAGTGCACATTCATGACATCAAAACAGATATGGCATGGTGCAGTGGGAGTATTGGTGCTTCCCAATTTGTAACCCTGTATCTATGCTTGCAGAGGGATCTGGACCAACTGGAAAAATGGGCCAGAAAATGGCAGATGGAATTTAAGGCAGAAAAGTATGAGGTGTTGCATTTTGGAAGGACAAACCAAGGTAGGACGTACACAGTAAATGGTAGGACACTGAGGAGTGTGGAGGAACAAAGGGATCTGGGAGTTCAGAGACATAATTCCCTGAAAGTGGCGTCACAGGTAGACAGGATTGTAAAGAAATCTTTTCCATACCGGCCTTCATAAATCAAAGCATTCAGTATAGGAGTTGGGATGTTATGGCGAGGTTGTACAAAACATCGGTGAGGCCAACTTTGGAGTATTGTGTGCAGTTCCGGTCGCCTGACTACAGGAAGGATATCAGTAAGATTGAAAGAATGCAGAAAAGATTTACTAGGATGTTGCTGGGTCTTAAGGAGTTGAGTTACAGGGAAAGATTAAACAGGTTAGGACTTTATTCCTTGGAGCGTAGAAGAATGAGGGGAGATTTGATAGAAGGTTACAAAATTATGAGGGGTATAGACAGAATAAATGCGAGTAGGCTCTTTCCATTTAGATTAGGAGAGATAAACACGAGAGGACATGGCTTTAGGGTGAAAGGGGAAAGGTTTAGGGGGAACATTATGGGGAAGTTCTTCACTCAGAGAGTGGTGAGAGTGTGGAACAAGCGTCCATCTGATGTGGTAAATGCGGGCTCACTCTTAAGTTTTAAAAATAAATTGGATTGATACATGGATGGGAGAAGTCTGGGGGGCTATGGACTGGATGCAGGTCAGTGGGATTAGCGGAATAATATTTTGGCACAGGCTAGAAGGGCCGAATGGCCTGTTTTCTGTGCTGTAGTGTTCTATGGCTCTATGTTTGCCATGAATTGACCGTGAGAATAACGGGCGAGGCAGAAATTGTCTCTTAATTACAGTAGTCCAAAAATGGAATGTTGACCTGTAATGCTAACTGTGATTTCTGCATCTCCCACCAATGGACATGATCTCTAGGTTGTTCCTGAAGTACAATAAACAACCCCAGTTAGCATTTTTACACCCCTTGCTAACTATGTTAAAGAGACTGCAAAAAAAATAAGTTTAAGGAGGCAGCATGCTCAAAATGGAATGGAAAAGGCTTGAGTCGTTTACTGCGAGTTTCAACAACTCAGGAAGTGGCAAGTATGTTCAATGTGCTCATCAGGAATGTCATGGCAAACACTATTCCTGAGTGGGAAAATTTGAATTGGTTGGGGGGTGGGGGTTGTGGGGGGTGGGGGGGTGGTTGGTGGGGGGGAATGTTTTCACTTTAGGAGAACAGGCGGATGTCGGCACTTGAATCAACAAATCGGTTTAGTCGCAAGGGTCAGAGAATGTCCGATGTGAAATGATTGAGTACATATGCCTGCAATCTCACTAGCCAGATATCTTGACCAAGATCAGGAAATAAAGGAGACCATTTACCCGCCTGCACACCGCAGATAGGGAAGAGACATCAGGCCAGTTTGTCAGGCAATATATAGCTGAAAACCGTGACTTCCTTCATTTTGTGACTGGACATTTAACCCTTTCCTTGATAATTCCGCTGTCATTGTTACCAATTAAATCCATTCTTTTCCCCCAGGACGTTGTGATTTACACAGCCGTGGCTCTTGGAGGAACTTATAGGGTCACTGTTCCCTTTGGTCTAATTATATAATTGTATACATGTCGTTCTCTTTCAAAATGAACATTCTCTGAATAACCCTTCAGAAATAGACTTTTAAGCACATTATACAATGGAAGGATGTCATGTTGAGCCCTAGCGAATCATTGGTTTGATTTCAGCTCGAGGAATGTTTCCAAAATTAATCGCTACATTTTAGGAAGGACAACAAGCCTTTTTCATAGGGTGCAGAAGGAGTTCACCAGATTGTGTCCCAGTGTGACAGACTTCTATGAAAATAAGAAACTTGTTCGAGAGTAGAAAATGCGAATGCTAAGTTTCATAAAACTTTGCAGAGTTATGTCTGGATTTAACAGAATGTATGAGGACATGCTTCCTTGAGAGTTTCCTGGAAGGGGCCGCTCTGAGGCCAGCCAAGTCAGTTCGGATCTTGCGTTTTAAATGTGATAGGCTCAATTATTAATCTAATGTTAAATTACACTCTGGGGGGGGGGGAAAGAAACATCATAATATAATCGAATTCCCAATCAAGATGAGAGCGTCACATCGTAGATGAGAACAAAAGTTTAAAAACTGGAATAATGTCAATAACAACAATATAACTGGAGATCTGGCAACGAGTGAATAAAATACTGAATAATGGACCGAATAGTAGACCGAATAATGGACCGAGCAACAGACCGAATAATGGACCGAGTAATAGACCGAATAATGGACCGAACAACAGACCGAATAATGGACCGAGTAATGGACCGAATAATGGACCGAGTAATAGACCGAGTAATGGAACGAGCGATAGACACAATAATAGATCGAATAATGGACCGAATAATAGGCCGAGTAATAAGCTGAGCAATAGGCCGAATAATAAGCTGAGCAATAGGCCGAATAATAGACCGAATAATGGACCGAACAACAAACCGAATAATGGACCGAGCAACAGATCGAATAATGGACCGAGTAATAGACCGAATAATAGACCGAGTAATGGACCGAGTAATAGACCGAATAATAGACCGAGTAATGGACCGAGTAATAGACCGAATAATGGAACGAGCAATAGACACAATAATAGATCGAATAATGGACCGAATAATAGGCCGAGTAATAAGCTGAGCAATAGACCGAGTAATAGGCCGAATAATAAGCTGAGCAATAGATCGAGCAATAGGCCGAATAATAGACCGAGTAATAGACCGAATAATGGACTGAGTAATAACCCAAGTAATAGACCGAGCAATAGGCCGAGTAATAGACGGAATAATGCACAGAGCAATAAACCGATCAATAGACCGAATAATGGACCGAGCAATAGACCGAGCAATAGACCGAATAACATAACGTGAAATAAGCCGAATAATAGGCCGAGAAATACACCGAATAATAGGCCGGGTAATAGACCGAATAATAGGCCGAGTAATAAGTCGAGCAATAGACCGAATTGCTTGACACTAAAATATAAATAAGGGAAAATTTAAGCAAAATATTGAAACATTCAAATAAACATATTCCAATAAAATAACAGAATGTCATCCACACACCCACACACACCCTCCCACCCACTCCTACCACACACACACCCCTACCACACACCCACACACCCCCACCCACCCCCACAGACAAACTCGCACACCCCCAAAGACACATCCACACACCTCCACACACAGACACATCCACACACCCCCACACACAGACACATCCACACCCCCACACACCCCCACACACCCAAACACACTGACCCATCCACACACCCTCACACCCGCCCCCCCACCCCCACACACACACACAGACATCCACAACCCCAACCCCCCCTCCACACACACCCACACACACCCACCCACACACACATCCACACCCCCAACCCCCCCTCCACACACATCCACACCCACCACCCCGCCGCCACACACACACATCCACATCCCCCCACACACACATCCACAGCCCCCACAAACACACATCCACACCCCCCCCCCCACACACACACACATACACAACCCCCCCACACACACATACAAACGCCCATCGCACCCCCCCCCCCACACACACACACATTCACACACACACCCACACACCCAATCCCCCCACACACACGTCCACACACCCAGCAACCACCCCCCCCCCATACACACACACACACATATCCACACGCCCACTCCACCCCCAAACACACACATATCCACACGCTCACTCCACCCCCACACACACACATCCACCCACACACCCACACACACAATCCCCCCCCCACCCACACACACACATCCACACAACTAGCCACCCCACACCACACACACATACACACACCCCACCATCCCCCCCACACACACACACACATATCCACACGCCCACTCCACCCCCAAACACACACATATCCACACGCTCACTCCACCCCCACACACACACATCCACCCACACACCCACACACACAATCCCCCCCCACACACACACATCCACACAACTAGCCACCCCACACCACACACACATACACACACCCCACCATCCCCCCCACATCCACACACACTCCCCATACACACACACATACACACCCACCCCCAACAGCCCCCACCCCCCCACACACACACAGGCACATCCACACACCCCACCCCACACACATATAGACACGTCCACACACCCACCTACCCACCCACACACTCACACACCATCTCAGCGTAAAAGGTAAACCCGTGAATTCATTTTGGATGTTTGGGGTAGCATTAGGTTAAAAACAGGAGAATAAATTTGCAAAGAATAACGGTAAGCCCGAGGATTTGAGAGAGTTTGAGAAGCCAGCAAGAACGGCCCAAAGCTCCTGAACGTGTGCAGAAAAAAAAAACATAATCAACGAGAGTACAGTTGCCAAGAATATTTGAAAAAAAAATAGATTTAAAGAATTGCTAAAGTGATATGAAGTACAAAATAGGGATGCGTGAGTCATTTGCAATTTGCCATCTGCAGATAGTGCTGTCTGGCAAAGAGCAGGACTGGAACCACAGGTATGTGCATTCTCATTCCACGTCAGAGACGGAGCGCCCAATGCTTGCTCGCCATTAGAAGCTTTATCCAATTGAGAGGCATCAGCACAAAACAGGTACGTTGCTAAAAACATAATCAGCTGAGCCGAGTGGGTGACGAAATGGCAGGCTGTGTACAATGTGGGAAAGTGTGAGCTTGTCCATTCTGGTCGTGTTAATAGGAAAAATGTAATTATTTTAATATGCGTGAGACCCGTCAACGTTGATCTTCAAAAGGGGCCCGGGTGCACTCGTAATCATGCGGACAAAACGAACAAAGGAGCAGGAGCAGGCCATTCGGCCCCTCGAGCCTGCTCCGCCATTTCATAAGAGCGTGGATGAACTGAGCGTAACCTGCAATCTGCGTCCCACCCAACCCCTGATGAGCTATCACCCCCTTGTTTACCAAGAATCTATCCGCCTCTGCCTGAAAAATATTCAAAGACTCTGCTTCCAACTCCTGTGCAGCAAGAGAGTTCCAAATACTCACCCTGAGAGAATAAATTTCACCTCATCCCTGTTGTAAATGGGTGACCCCCTTATTTTTAAACAGTGACCCCCTCGTTCTAGATTCTCCCACAAGTGCAAACATTCTCTCCACAGACCCCCTGTCCAAGACCCCTCAGCATCTTATTTGCTTCAATCTTAGTCCAGCAGATACAAGCCTAGTCCGTCCAGCCTTTCCTCATAAAACAACCTGCACCATTCCTGGCATTAGTCATGTAAACCTTCTCTGAGCTGCTTGCAACGCATTTACATCCTTCCTTAAATAAGGAGACCAGCACCGTACACAATACTCCAAATTTGGTCTCACTAGTGCTCTGCACAACTGAGGCACTACCTCACTACTTTTTGTATCGAGTTCCCCTCGCAATAAATGATAACGTTTTGTTAGCTAAAAACAAAACTCGGAGGCACCTCGAAAAATACGACAAAAGCCAGTGGCATTTTCAGGTCCAATGGAGACGAATTAAAATGCAATAACCAGGGAGTGTGCCATCAATGTCACCAGTGATGCCGAGACCACAACTGGGAGGCTGTACCTTGCTTTGCTCCACATTAATTGGAGTCAATACTTCTGCTTGGTGCTGGTACATTCGATAGCTTATAGGTGCGTTTGAGCATTCACAATTCAGTATTTTAAAAAAATCAATTGTTGTGAGAGGTCGGGAGCAACTAATGTGCTAAGGTCTCAAAGGCGTTTGAGTTAGTGTAGGTAATGTAACTATTTTTACTCAAACGCCATGTAAGGATTTCCATAAGAAAATCAATATTGTTACTCAAATGCATTACGTTTTTTTCTCTTTCCATCCACAGGAGCGAACAATTAAAAATGGAACAGCACTGAATTTGACCCAGCAGATTGTGAGAGAACGTCCACAGTACAGTCAGTGAGAAGTGCTCATAGTAGCCACTCAGTTAAAGGCTGCGGGATGCGGATGGAACTAAAACATTCAGCGAGGAAATGGTGAAGTTCAGACCCTAAAATGGAAACGGTCTTTAAGTAGCTATTCAATATTCGTCCTGAACTACAAAAGGAATAGACAGAACGGTTTAGGTTTTGATTTGCTTTCGCAGAACATTTATTTAAAAGATTGCATCCCCTCTCTCTCTCTCTCTCTCTCTTTCTCTGTCTCCCCACCTCCACCACACCTCTCTCTGAGCACACACACCCACAGGCACATAGTGAGTGTGTGTGTTTGTGTAATAGAGAGGGAGAAGCAAAGAGGGAGGATTGAGAGAGAGAGAGAGAGAGAGAGAGAGATAGAGAGAGAGGGGGGTTGTTGGGGGAAGGGGGAAGGTGGGGGAAGAGGGGTGGGGGCAGAACAAAGGAAAATAGAGAGAGAGACATGTTCAAAACATGTTCCTTCTCTATTTAACTAGCCGCAACGTCAACTCTGCAGTTTCTATCTAAAGACATCTTCCGACAATTGTTGCTGCTATTGTTGGAACGCAAGGTAACAGCTTTGAGCTGAATTGTTATTCACAGGAATCAAGGGAAAATAGCACAGGATGAATCAATCTTTCCAGTATTGCCAAGTACAGGCTTCGAGTGAATCAGCCCAATAATTCCATTTAAAAAGGGAAACATTCTTTAATTGGCTGCTTAATATCTAGGCTGCAAAACAAATGGAATAGACAGACAGAGAGAGATAGCGAGAGAGAGAGGGAGAAAGAAAGAGAGGGAGAGGGACTGAGAACGAGAAAGAGAGAGGGGGGGAGAGAGAGGGGAAGAGAGAGAGAGAAAGAGAGAAGGGGAAAAAGAGGGAGAGAGAAAGAGAGAGATAGGGAGAGAGAGAGGGAGAGAGGCTGAGAACGAGAAAGAGAGAGGGGAAGGGAGAAAGAGCGGAAGGGAGAGAAAGGGGAAGGGAAAGAGAGGGGAAGGGAGAGAAAGAGAGTGAGGGAGGGAGATAGAGGGATAGAGAGAGATGGAGAAATGGAGAGAGAGAAAAAAGAGAGGGAGAGAAAGAGACAGAGAGAAGAAAGAAGAGGGAGGGTGGGAGACAGAGATAAGAAAGAGAGAGAGAGAAAGAAAGGGGGAGTGAGAAAGCGAAATAGAAAGAGAGTGGGATAAAGAGAGAAAGAGGGAGAGAAAAAGAGAGAGGGAGAGAGAAAGAGAGAGAGCGGGAGAGAGAGAGAGAGGGAGGAAAGGAGAGTGGGAGGGACGGAGGGAGCAAGAAAGAGAGAGAGAGGGAGAGACAGAGAGAGAGAAAGAGAGAGGGAGGGAGAGGGAGAGACAGAGAGAAAGAGAGAGGGAGGGAGAGAGAAAGGGAAAGAGGGGGAGATAAAAGAGGGAGAGAGAGAGAAAATGAGGGAGAGAAAAAGGGAGGGAGAGAGAGAAAGAGAAGTGCTCAAAATACTTTACTTCCCTCAGTGTGAAATGTGCAGGTTTTTTTTTTGTTTCTCTTTTTTGACAAAGATACTTCTTCTGAGAATTAATGCTATCGTGGTTAAGGTGCAAGGGAGCAGCTTTGAACAGAACTGTCCGAAACCACACGAAAAAAAACAAGAGAAACAGATGCAATGATTGAACCAAGCTTGTTCTCAGTACTTGCACAGGCTTCTAGTGAACCAGTCCAATAAAGGCTTTTGCAACATAATTTCCTTGTTTACGGGTCAGATTCTGTAATTTATTTCATTGCGGTTTTCCAATATTTTTTTTGACATTTGTATGGCCCAAACCAGTGACAATTTGTCCCCCTCTTTCCAACTCCAATGATACTAGGGATGCCTCATTTGGTCAAATGCGACCTTGATGTCTCTCCGCCTCTTGAGTTGAGCCCTTTTTGTTTGTACTCGGGTGGCAAAGGGATCAGAAGCTAAGTGGGTCCTGGGGGCTTCCAAATGGAGCACTGGTGAGCAGGTTCTTTCAGAGCAAGTGCTGCTTGAAAACATCACTGATGACATCTTCCACCAACTTGCTGATGGTGGAGAGCAGGCCGACTGACCGGTTTGTATGTGTGCTGCTTTTTGGGGTTAGGGTAAACGTGGGGGATTTTCCACATTGCCAGGTCGATGCCAGGGCTGTAGCTGTCCTGGGGCAGGTTGGCTAAGAGCTCAATTATTTCTGGAGGCACAAGTCTTCAGCATTATTTCTGGAATGTTGTCAGGGTCTGTAGCCTTTGCAGAACCCAGTGCCTTCAGCTAATCCTTCAATATCAAGTCAAGTGAATCAATTTGGCTGAAGATTGGCTTCGGCGATGCTGGACACCTCAGGAAGGGGTATGCATGGATCATCCATTATCAACTTCTGAATGAATGTTGTTGCAAATGCTTCAGCCTTGCCCTTTGAGGGTGGGGGTATTTGTGGAGAACCCTCCTCCAGTTAGTTGTTTAATTACCCTAAGCAATTTCAGGACGCAGCAGCCTTCAACAACATGATAGGGGACAGACAACAGTAAACGGCTATCATGTGGGCAGCCTGAGTGCGAGAGTGTGGTGTGTGAGTGGATGTACATATCTATCTATATATGAACCAAAACCTAACATTATGAACTGCATCCAAACTTACAGCTATTACGGAGGGAAAGGAACAATTATTGGATGGCATTATGGACGGCCCATAAAGCAGCATTAATTCTGTAAGAAACATAGGAGCATAGATAATGGGAGCAGGAGTAGGTCATTCGGCCCGTCGAATCTGCTCTGCTTTTCAGTGCTATCATGGCTGATCCTTTATTCAATGCCATGCTCCCGCTCTCTCCCTCTGCCTCTTAACTGCCTCGGAGTCTAGAAATCTGTTTCCTTCTTAAATATATTCAGTGACCTGCCCTCCACGGCCTCTGTGGTGGAGAATTTCACAGGTTCGCCACCCTCAGAGTGAAGACGTTTCTCCTCATCTCCATCTTACATGGTCTACCTCGTATCTGGAGATTGTGACCCCTTGTTCTAGACCCCCCTCCTCCATCCAGAGGAAAGATCATCCCTGTATCCAGTCTCTCCAGCCCTGTTCAACTGTCGTTACAATGAGAAATGTGAGGCTGGGGAAACTGGCGCTATATCCCCTAGACTTTCCAAGAATGAGAGGTGATCCCATTGAAACCTGAAATGTTCTGAAGGGTCCAGATAGGCTGGCCACTGAGATTTTATTCCTGTTGGTTGGGGCAAAGTCTCGGGATGAGGGGCTGAGCATTTAGGACTGAGATAAGGAGACATTACTTCACACAAAGGCTTATGGATCTTTGGATCCATTCCGAGAGCTATTGAGGGGGAGGAGATGTTACTCACAAGAGGTCATGGTATTACCGTTAGGCTAGTAGTCCGGCAACCCAGGAAAATGCTCTGGGGACCACGGCAGGTGGAATTTGAATTCAATAAAAAAAATCTGGAATTAAAAGTCTAAAACTCCTTCCGGTTGACTAATGTCCTTTAGTCTCCTTACCTTGCCGGGCCTATATGTGGCTCTTAAATGACTTCTAAACTAGGACAACTAGGGATGGGTCACAAATGCTGACCTAGCCAGCGACGCCCACATCCCAGAATCAAAAGAAAAATTTAAGGCCGGCATAGCCTTAAATAGCGGATTATTTAGTTTCTCATGTCAATGCATCAATAATCACACTGCATGGCGATGACCTTGCTCAAGGCAATGGTTAGTTCAACAGGCGACGGGAATGGATTAGCCCATCTCAACAGAACAAAAAAAGTTACAGCCGGAACACTTTGTGTGGAAGCTACTTGCAAGTCAGTAGCACTGAGGAGTTGTCTTGAAAATAAACCAGAGGCCAGCCTGGGTTAATTCTTGCACTGCAGCCCCACAATGTGAGTAACATCTCATGGAATTAAGAGATATGAGCAGTTGGGTGGAAAATGGAGTTCAAGATCAGCCATGATTGTGTCAAATGGCAAGCCAATGAGCTGGTGGATGCCACTTCTTTGCTTTATGTGTTTTCTTTATGAAATAGCCGTTCCTCGCAAACGGATAGAATTATACGACACAGGAATCGACTCTTCTGCCTGCGCTGCTACACTGAAGGAACTAAACAATCTCTTGGAGATATTTTTTTTCTCCCAGTTTCTCTACTGAATAGCTTCAGCCTGATTTGGAGGTAATGTCACCACATGAAAGACTCTGCCAAACAGTGGAGGGTTAGAAACCAAACGTTTGGTTTCCTATATTATCAATTCCTTTCAACTTTCTAAAACAATCTCGATAAAAAAAAACACTCCTGGGTCGTTAGCATTCCATGTATGATACATTATCCCCTGATAATGGAACCAATGGATGCACTTCAGATTCAGCTGATATTGCATGGCCTTTCTCCAAGAGCAATCCGTACTTACGCTCGATCTTTCTGTTTCAGTAGAAGTTTATAAATAGCATGAAGTGATTTAGCAATCTAATCCTATGAATCCTAATCATAAGAAATTACCTTAGATTAGAAATATCACAATCTGTCAGGTGGCCATTAGCTTATTCAGAAATAAAACGTAGATATGTAAATTTACCTAGACACAATTATCGCTAAATGCACAGGAACTCATGGGAGCTAGATATTAATTCGGTGGATAAACACACTTGTATTTAGTTACTTTTTTTTGCAAGTTGTGCAGATTCAGAAACACAGCTTTGCACTTTTTTTACAGCTGTACAATTAACGTGGTCAGATCATGATGAACAATATTTGTGGCTTCTTTTATGGACAAGGATTGCAATATTCAGCTGTGATCCCGTAAAGCTCCGCTCATGGTTTACAGTTTTTCAATATGTAAGTAAAACTATACTTATAATAATCATACTTGGAACTATACTTATTCTGGTAATACTTGGAGCTAACCACCCATGCACTTATCCAATGAATTAAAAGTGACTCGTGGAGTAAGGTTCTTTGTCTATAAGAGATCGATACTCACCAATGCCAAAAAAAGAGCTGACAGATTCAGCATCAGCCAATAGGACGAATTCTCTGTGTTCTTAATTAGTTGATTTTTTAATTATTCGTTGAGACTTCTTTGTAGACAGTAGATACGACAGGGTTATAGCTGCAGGAACATAGAATACAGGACCAATATCAGGAGCACTGTCATTATTAATGACGGCACGATTCTTTTAAATTAGTCACCAAGGAACAAAGAGCATTTCTTATTCCTTGCCAGATAAAGTGAAGGATATTCTCGCTGAACATATATATTATATTCCACGAGTATATATCCGTGCATGAGTCTGACTACATATCAGTTTGATGTGCTAACAACTGCCCAGCCAACTTCATCATGGTATGTCTGGGATTAAATTATTTCCCTTTATTTTAGGAAACAAATATCGGGGGGTGGGGGGGTGTGGGGAAGGATTAGCTATTAGTAAATTAAGATTATTTATTCCATTATGGAGGAAGCAGATTTTTCCTTCGCTTGAATATTTAATTCACTGCTCACTTTTGTCAGTCAGTTAAAAGTTGGAGAGGAACATTTGGTTAACAATGGTTATTTTGGTAATTCTATACAGACAAATAAATATATACAACCCGACATTTTACAATTCTTTATCTCAGACATGGCGGCTTACTTCTCCAATTTTTCAGTCCTACACTAAATAATGCATTTTCTACCAAAAATACATCTCCCTTCAACTCAGGCTGTGGGCGTGAAATGTGCGAGGCAACAGCTTTGAACGGAGCTGCTGTTTTACACAGGAAACCAGTTAACATTAAGAATGACTGAATCAAGCTTGCTCTAAGTGAACAGCCCATGATCAACATGTATTTTCCATATGGCAGATTCCATCATTTATGTCACCACTTGCCCCAACCAAACCTTGCGACCTTTAACATAAATCTGTACTGGTAGCGGGAACCTCGATGTATCCTGTTTTCTAAATGGGAATCCCGTGCATGGCTGGTAATTGTGAGCCTTAGTTAAGTGATCGTGTCTTTGGATATATGTGGATAGATAGGCAAGTAGGTAGGTAGATCGACAGACATACAGAGAGCCAGGCAGGCTGACAGGCAGACAGAGTGATAGGCAGACTGCCAGGCAGACAGAGAGCCAGGCAGACAGAGTGCCAGGCAGGCTGATAGGCAGACAGAGAGCCAGGCAGGCTGACAGGCAGACAGAGAGACTGGCAGGCTGACAGGCAGACAGAGAGCCAGGCAGGCTGACAGGCAGACAGAGAGCCAGGCAGGCTGACAGGCAGACAGAAAGGCAGGTAGGCTGTCAGGCAGACAGAGAGCCAGGCAGGCTGAGAGGCAGACAGAGAGCCAGGCAGGCTGACAAGCAGACAGAGAGCCAGGCAGGCTGACAGGCAGACAGAGAGACAGGCAGCCAGACAAGCAGACAGAGCCAGGCAGGCTGAGAGGCAGACAAAGAGCCAGGCAGGCTGACAGGCAGACAGAGTGCCAGGCAGGCTTACAGGCAGACAGAGAGACAGGCAGGCAGACAGGCAGACAGAGTGTCAGGCAGGCTGACAGGCAGACAGAGAGCCAGGCAGGCTGACAGGCAGACAGAGAGCCAGGCAAGCTGACAGGAAGACAGAGAGCCAGGCAGGCTGACAGGCAGACAGAGAGACTGGCAGGCTGACAGGCAGACAGAGAGCCAGGCAGGCTGACAGGCAGACAGAGAGCCAGGCAGGCTGACAGGCAGACAGAGAGCCAGGCAAGCTGACAGGAAGACAGAGAGCCAGGCAGGCTGACAGGCAGACAGAGAGACTGGCAGGCTGACAGGCAGACAGAGAGCCAGGCAGGCTGACAGGCAGACAGAGAGCCAGGCAAGCTGACAGGAAGACAGAGAGCCAGGCAGGCTGACAGGCAGACAGAGAGACTGGCAGGCTGACAGGCAGACAGAGAGCCAGGCAGGCTGACAGGCAGACAGAGAGCCAGGCAGGCTGACAGGCAGACAGAAAGGCAGGCAGGCTGTCAGGCAGACAGAGAGCCAGGCAGGCTGAGAGGCAGACAGAGAGCCAGGCAGGCTGACAAGCAGACAGAGAGCCAGGCAGGCTGACAGGCAGACAGAGAGACAGGCAGCCAGACAAGCAGTCAGAGCCAGGCAGGCTGAGAGGCAGACAAAGAGCCAGGCAGGCTGACAGGCAGACAGAGTGCCAGGCAGGCTTACAGGCAGACAGAGAGACAGGCAGGCAGACAGGCAGACAGAGAGCCAGGCAGGCTGACAGGCAGACAGAGTGTCAGGCAGGCTGACAGGCAGACAGAGAGCCAGGCAGGCTGACAGGCAGGCAGAGAGCCAGGCAGGCTGACAGGCAGGCAGAGAGCCAGGCAGGCTGACAGGCAGGCAGAGAGCCAGGCAGGCTGACAGGCAGACAGAGAGCCAGGCAGGCTGACAGGCAGGCAGAGAGCCAGGCAGGCTGACAGGCAGACAGAGAGCCAGGCAGGCTGACAGGCAGACAGAGAGACAGGCAGGCTGACAGGCAGGCAGAGAGACAGGCAGGCTGACAGGCAGACAGAAAGACAGGCAGGCTGACAGGCAGACAGAGAGCCAGGCAGGCAATCTGATAGACAGACAGATAGACAGGGAGGCAGGCTGACGGACAGACAGATAGACAGGTAGCCAGATATAGAGGCAAATTATGTTCTCTGGTTACGGACCCATCAAGGAGTGGAAAATTTTAAGTGATTAAATATATATATCATATATATTTTAATTCCAATCATAATTATACTCAGAACTATAAGACAAGTGTAAACTATATCTACCCCAAAAAATAATATTGCCACAATCACTTGTACCTACACGCAACTAAAGCCCCTTATTCCTGGTAACATATTCGCAAATCGCCCCGCACCATGTGAAAGAACTTGACTCCCTCAGTAAAATTATTGTACCTGGTTTGGAACAAGATGTCAACTGCTCCTCAGCCCATGATTGGCAAAGATAAGTCATAGAAAATCATAACAAAACAAAACAAAACAAAACCGGAGAAGAAAATACTGCGGGGTGTGGGGGCTCGGAGTGGGGGGGGGGGGCGCGGGGGGATCGAACTCAACAGTTTATGTTACCAGCTGTGAAGAGAAGCTATGTTAAAGTTCCAGATCACAAACCTTTACCCTGTTTCTCTCGACAGATGCTGCCTCGTGACTTTTTCTTTTCTCGCAGTTTTATTGTTTGTTTCAGGTGACTTCAGATTTCCGGATTCCACAGCGGACTGATTTCTGTCGGTGATCCTTGCTCCTGTTATTTTATACTGCTCCTGTTTTTTAGCTTTGATTTCAATCGGCTGTATTCCGCACCCCGCCCCACCCCCACCCCCACCCCCAGCCCTGCCGCAAGGCTTGCACAATGCGGGTGTTGAACCCCAAAAGTGCCGTGAGGTCCCTTGGAAATTGTATCATTGGATGTCGACTGCTCCCCGTCAGCCTTGCTCCAAAAGTCCATCACTTCGTGAGTCTCTGCCTGAAATTGAAGCTGATGTAGCACCTGCCCATTCGAAATAATGTCGTCCCTGTCTACCCAACACGAGAACGTTCCCATTATGGACCTGTGGGGTAGGGTGAGGGGGCCGGGGTGGTAGGAAGGGCGATATTGTGGAGGGGTTGGGGTTGGGGGGTGGTAGCGGGAGCTGGTGGTTTTAGGCAGCACTGTACTTCTATTGAAAATCTCCTCTTTAGCCCAATTTCCTGTTTGCTTCTCCCCAGCCGATTTGCAGCCGGCTGTCAATTTCCACACGAGGAATGTCTGGAAGAGCTAAGGACACAAGAAGAGAGACAGGCACCAGGAATATTGCAGAGGCCATGTTTGAGAGAAGGTGCACGTATCCTGGAAGAGACCAGGATATATATTTTTTTTATTCATAAAATATCTGGAAGAACATTACCCAACATTTCTCAGTCGCCGTCACAAAAAGTGCAATCGGATTCAACTCTTACACATGGATCACCAGGTGCTTCAGTACAATCAATGAATATTACAGTCATGGTCATTACAGACAATCAGACAATGGTACTGGAGTTCACAATTACAGAATCACACAGTGCAGAAGACCCCCTTCGGCCCATCGAGTCTGCACCGACACCTTAGAAACACCTGACCTACCTAACTAACCCAATTTACCAGCACTTGGCCCATAGCCTTGAATGTTATGAGGTGCCAAGTGCTCATCCAGGTACTTTTTTAAAGGATGTGAGGCAACCCGCCTCCACCACCCTCCCAGGCAGCGCATTCCAGACCCTCACCACCCTCTGGGTAACAAAAGTTGTTCCTCACATCCCCCCTAAACCTCCTGCCCCTCACCTTGAACGTATGCCGCCTTGTGACTGACCCTTCAACTAAGGGGAACAGCTGCTCCCTATCCACCCTGTCCATGCCCCTCATAGGAGTTAACAACATACATCATGTTGCACTCTGTGGGTCTTCAATACAATTATACTACAATTAGTATTCAGTTCATACATTCATTGTGAGCAGGGTCTTGCAGTATCCTGGATGTGTGCAGGGTAACAAAATGGTGAGAGAGAAAGGTAGAGAGAGAGAGTGAGTGACACGCATTTCACGGTTTGAAATATATGACTCCCACTGAATGTATGCAGCTATTACCAAACAAATCACCATTGCACTGAGGCACCTCGGGGTGCGACATGGTCTATGTCGATAGCTTAAATCCCATTGCACTGCCTGACTTTGGGCACTGACCACGTTGAAATGTTTGTAATGTTCATTCAGATATTTAACGAATAAAGTATATTGTTCCAAAAGATGAAATGGTCCAAATTTGGACATGCTTGTCCAGTCACGTCTCTACGTTGCCAATCTTCCAATCCCTTCTAACAGGAACGTGTTTTTTTTTTGTTTGAACTGCGTAGAACACTGATCAGAAGAGTTGCTTGTTCCTTTTCTTAAAAATCTGCTTGACCGATTTTTGACAGACGTGAACGAAAGTTAACGTACGAAGGTTAAAAAAAAAACCCGTCCACGTACCTTATAAACATCTCATTTCTTACCGTGTAGAGAAGCAGACGAAGGATACGGTCAACAAGGCTGAAGCGAGCGGCCTCTTGCAAATGTCCCTCAACCGTGCGAAAGTGAAGCCACAGTGTTCGCGCTACAAGTGCCCAATTCTGTCCCTTCCGGCTTTCACGCTATTGCACCCAGGCTTGGTGGTTTTGCTGTGAGAGGGAGCGGGTGATTTGCAGGGCCATGAATAGCTTCTTGGTGCCGCAGTTGTTAATAGACTGATGGGGTGGAGACCGAACTTGAAATACACCATCGAAACATTGAGAATGACAATTTAGGGGAACAAAATAGGAGCTATCCATAAAACCTACCCCTATTAGCAATTCAGCGGGGTTCTTGACTTTGCAAGGACTTTTCCTGTATGACTCAAAGGGTTGCAGTGAAAGTAGCAAAGGGTCAATGCAGCAAATACAATCTACCATTCGTGAGAGTTAATACAGAGAATGCTGCCCTAGCAACAGGGATGGGAAATTCTACGCAAGAGATCCGGTGGTCCTGTGGAGCAGGACTAATGTCCCTACCTCAATCCGCAATCCCTGGGTTCGCAACCCGGCTTCAGGACATGATGGCCACTGGAGGCTGCGTTGATAACTTGGACAAATGGTTTACTTATCCTCCTGTGAGTCTTCCAATGCGTTTCACGGTAGGCCGTAAGAGCGGGAGCCCCACTGCTGGAAGCAATGACCACGGACTGCATCCACCTTGTCAAGAGCAATCATGGAAACACCCAACAGAAGCCCATGTCCACAAACTGCCTTTTAAAGCATGGGAGCTGAAGGAGCTTATAAGATCTGTGACCAAACAGTTTTTGGCCCTGTCGACCATGTTCACCTTGAACCGAACATGACTGAGGCACACTAACTGCATTAAAGCTCGCAATTTAATAGCAGAGATGGGGTAGGTGACACATTGAATAGGAGCTCACAAGTTAGCAATAGGTCTGCTCGAACGCCACCTTGTGTTTGAAGTTGAAATTGAACGTTCCTCACGTGATTACACCTCACTCCACACAGAGACAAATAGGCCTATCGCACCTTTAATAGAAGGACCATTGGATATTAAGCAATTAGTCCTTCTCAACTGATGTTTCACCATAGTATCTAAGGGTATATCCATATTTTAAAAATGAATTCAACCTGAATGTGCTTCCATCACCAGCTGATGCAGCGGTACTCGGCCTTGTGAGAACACATCTGATTTGCTGTGTCCAGTTCTGGTCTCCTTATTTGAAGTAAAAGGAAACCTATAATTACGTTAGCAGCAGTTCAGTGAACCCTCTCTCGACTGGTTTTAGGGATGAGGGAGGTTACTTTATGAAGCGGGAGGCGATGGCATAGTGATATTGTCGCTGGTCTGATATTCCAGAGACCCAGGGCTATGCTCTGGGGACCCGAGTTCAGCAGACGGTGGAATTTCAAATCAGTAAAAATCTGGATTTAAAAGTCTAAAGATGACCATTGTCGATTGTTGTAAAAACCCATCTGGTTCCCTAAGGTCCTTTAAGGAAGGAAATCTGCCGTTCTTACCTAGTCCGGCCTACATGTGACTCCAGACCCACAGCAATGTGGTTGACTCTTAACTGCCCTCTGAACTAGGGGGGCAATTAGGGATGGGCAATAAACGCTGGACGAGCCAGCGATGTCCACATCCTATGAACGAATGAAAAAAATGAATGGTTCAGCAGCAAGGGTGGTTGAGTCCGAACCCCTCGGAACATTTAAGAAGTATTTACATAATCACTTGTGTTGCCATAGCCTCCAGGGCTATGGATCAAGCGCTGGAAAATGTGATTGGTGCAGTCAGATCTTTGTTGACCGACGCCAACGTGATGGGCTGAATGGCCTCCTTTTGCACAGTAAATACCTATGCGGGTCAGCCTACACTCATTTGAATTTGGCAGGAGGAGAAGGTATCTTATTGAAACATATACGGCCCTGGCGATATTTGTTAACATTGATATTGGGAGGATATCTGAACTCATGGGAAAGAGTAGAACCAGGTTACACAACTTAAGAATGCGTTCTAACATTTAAGGCAAAGATTGGGAGCTTTTTTCCTCACTTTCTCAAATGACTGTTAGTATGTTGAATACCCTTCGCCAGAAAGCAATGGATGTTGTGTCATTGACTTCATTCAAGGCAGAGTTAGACAGATCTTTCATAGGCAAGGGTCAAAAGGTAAAATTCGAGCTGAGACCACAACCAGATCAGCCATGATTTATTCAAAGACAGAGCAGGCTCAAAGGGCAGAATAGTCTATCCCTGCTCCTAAGTCCTATGTCCCTTTGTCCCATGTTGCTATGTGGCGCATGCCATCCCTGTTCAGAGAGAGAGAAAAAAATGTTGGTATAATAGGAAGCCAGTGTTATCTCTTCTCTAGTTCATTTTGTGTCTATTTTGTGCATTTCAGGGTTTATTTTTTGCAAGTGAAACAGCAGATAAATGATACTGAATCCATTAAAAATAGGACCATATTATTTGAGTTGTCCCATCCAATCCCCTCTGAAATTCATCACTGCTCAGGGGCTTACCATAAATATCATCTGGCATGTTCCCCTTTGCCACAACTCACTGGAGATAGTGCTTTGCAGCATGAATCCCCACTGCTCCCTGTACAGTTACAAATGTGAAAGGTTTGAATAGACCCCCAAATTGCCCCAATTCTGCATAACTATTTAGTTTAGGTTCAAAGAATACGAGCACCATGTTTGCAAACTTAACAAATAAATAACCCTTTATTAAACAAATTGCCTGTGTCCAATGGCAACAGGAAGAAATATGAACAGCTAAGGTCTAAATATCACATAAACTCTAACCCCCCTTAACCCCCTATACACAAACACACACACAAGACAAACAAAACACGGATTTTAAAGGTGAGATAAAACAATTCAATAGCTCCAACAAGGAGTTCAGGATTAGATGAGTTGACTTTGATTCTTTTATTCCAAATTTCTTGCAGGTTGTTATGACACAAGTTGGTCTCCCAGCACTTGCAGTCTGTGGTTCTCTGATTAAAACTTGCTGTTAATGTCTCCACTGGTGATTTTTTTCCCCCTTTTCCTCCTGACTGGGGTTTCTCAAAGAAAGCAGAATACAGCGGTGCGAGGAATAGCTAGGTGGCTACTATGGCAGGATTATTGGAGTTTTACAGAAGACAGGAGAGAGAGATTTCAGGACTTAATTTTTATCCCTTTAAGGCTAGGAGCTGATCTACTGCACCAGCCATGCTCAAAACCTGACCACTTGGTCAGGAGTGAATCAGAAACCGTCGCCGGGGAATTCCCTCTTAAACCAGGTCTCCTTTCCAGCACCATTCTATCCAGCCTGGCCCACACTGTAACAGGAGAAAGCAGTATTGTGTGATTTCTTCTGCTCTAGTGAACATCTTTTTTTAAAATGCAGCCATGGTAGTATTTAAAGCAGCAGTCCAAACTTAAATCCACAGTCCAAGAGTAAAAGAAAACAAAGATATGTTCATTACACATTCAATATGAATTTCCCTTTCAATGTTTCCCACATTTCCATTTCTGTATGAGCTGCAGCCTTTGACATTGGGGGCAGAATTTCCCTGCCGATTCAGCACCGCCAGGAGGGGTGTACCAACACCACACAGACAAAATACTGGAACTCCCTCCCTTACAGCACTGTGGGTGTACCTACACCAGAGGGACAGAATCCTGGAACTCACAGCCTAACAGCACTGTGGGGGTACCTACACCACAGGGACAAAATCCTGGAACTCCCACCCCAACCGCACTGTTGGTGTACATACGCCAAAGGGACAAATTCCTGGAACTCACTCTCTAACAGCACCGTGGTTGCGCACAAACCATGGGGACAAAATCACGGAAATCCCTACCTAACAGCGCTATGGGTGTACCTCCACCAGAGGGACAGAATCCTGGAACTCCCTCCCTAACAGCATTGTGGATGTACCTACATTACACAGGCAAAATCCTGGAACTAACGCCCTAACAGCACTGTGGGCGTACCTACACAACACAGACATAATCCTGCAAAAACCTTCCTTAACAGGACTGTGGGTGTACCTACATCACATGGATATTATCATGGAACTCCCTCTCTAACAGCACAGATGGTGTACCTACACCACAGGGACAAAATCCTGTTACTCCCTCTCTTACAGCACTTTGGGTGTAACTACACCACATGGACATTATCCTGAAACTCCCTCCCTAACAGCACTGTGGGTGTACCTACACCACAGCGACAAAATCCTGAAACTCCCTCCCTAACAGCGCTGTGGGTGTACCTACACCACACGGACAAAATCCTGGCACTCCCTCCCTCACAGCACTGTGGGTGCACGTACACCACAGGGACAAAATCCTGGAACTCCCTCCCTAACAGCGCTGTGGGTGTACATACACCACATGGACAAAATCCTGGAACTCCCTCCCTATCAGCACTGTGGGTGTACCTACACCACAGGGACAAAATCCTGGAACTCCCTCCCTAACAGCACTGTGGGTGTACCTACAGCACAGGGACAAATGCCTGGAAAAACCTCCCTAACAGCACTGTGGGTGTACCCAAGCTACAGGGATAAAAACCCATAAGTCACTACGTAACAACTCTATGGGTGCACCCACATAATAGGGGCAAAATTCTGGAGATCTCTTCCTAACTGCACTGTGGCTGTACCTACACCACAGGGACAAAATCCTGTAACAATCTCCCTAAAGCACTGTGGGTGTACCTACTCCAAAGGGACAAATAACCAGAAGTCCTTCCCGAACAAAGCTGTGGGTGTACTCACAGCACAGGGACAAAATCCGGGGGTTCCTCGCTAACAGCACTGTGGGTGTACCCACAGCACAGGGACAAAATCACGGAATTCCATTCCGAACAGCGACATGGGTGTACCCACACCAAAGGGAAAAAATCCAGGAACTCTCTCCTTAATAGCATTGGGGCTGTAGCTACGCCATATGGACAAAATCCTGGAACTCCCTCCCTAACAGCACTGTGGGTGTACCTACACCACAGGGACAAAATCCTGGAACCCCCTCCCTAACAGCACTGTGGGTGTACCTACACCACAGGGACAAAACCCTGGAACTCCCACGCTAACAGCACTGTGGATGTACCTACACCACACGGACAAAATCACATAACACACAAACTTACGGCACTATGGATGTACCCACACCATAGGGAAAATATCCTGGGGATACGGCGCTAACAGCGCTGTGAGTTCACCCACACCACAGGGACAAAATCCTGGAACTCCCTCCCTAACAGCACTGCCGGTCTACTTACACCACATGCACAAAGTCGTGGAACTCACTTCCTAACAGCACTGTAGGTCTACCTAAACAAAACAGACAAAATCCTGGAACTCCCTCCCAAACAGCACTGTGGGTGTACCCACACAACAGGGACAAAGTCCTGGAGATCATCCCTAACAGCATTGTGGGTGTACATACCCAAAGCGACAAAATCACGGAATTCCATCCCGAACAGCGACATGGGTGTACCCACACCAAAGGGACAAAAACCTGAAACTCTCTCCTTAACAGCATTGTGGCTGCAGCTACACCACATGGACAAAATCCTGGAACTCCCTCCCTAACAGCACTGTGGGTGTACCTACAACACAGGGACAAAATCCTGGCACGCCCTCCCTAACAGCACTGTGGGTGTACCTACAACACAGGGACAAAATCCTGGAGCAACCTCCCTAACAGCACTGTTGGTGTACCTACACCACAGGGACAACATCCGGGGACACCATCCCTAACAGCACGGTGTATGTACCTACACCACAGGGACAATTCCTGGAACTCTCTCCTTAGCAGTGCTGTGGGTGTTCCTATTCCACATGGACAAATTCCTCGAACTCTCTCCTTAACAGCACTGTGGGTGTTCCTATTCCACATGGAATAATTCCTGGAACTCCCTCCCTAACAGAACTGTGGTTGTACCTGCACGACGTGGACTAAATCCTTGTAACTCGCTGCCTAACAGCGCTATGGTAGTAACAGCACCACCTGTACAAAATCTTCGAACTCACACCCTAACAGCGTGGTGGGTGTGCCAACACCACAGGGACAAAATCCTGGAACTCCCTCCCTAACAGCACTGTGGGTGTACCTACACCACAGGGACAAAAGCCTGGAACTACCTCCCTAACTGCACTATGGGTGTAACTGCACCACAGGGACAAAATGCCGGAACTACCTCCCTTACAGCACTACGGGTGTACCTACACCACAGGGACACAATCCTGGAACTCCCTCCCTAACAGCACCGTGGGTGTACCTACACCACAGGGACAATTGCCTGGAACTCCCAACCTAACAGCACTGTGGGTGTACCTCCAACACACGGACAAAATCCTGCTACTCGCTGCCTAACAGCGCTGTGGGTGTACCTACACCACAGGGACAATATCCTGGAACTGCCTCGCTAACAGCACTGTGGCTGTATCTACAACACAGGGACAAAATCCTGGAACTCCCACCCTAACCGCACTGTTGGTGTACATACGCCAAAGGGACAAATTCCTGGAACTCACTCTCTAACAGCACTGTGGTTGCGCACAAACCATGGGGACAAAATCACGGAAATCCCTACCTAACAGCGCGATGGGTGTACCACCACCAGAGGGACAGAATCCTGGAACTCCCTCCCTAACAGCATTGTGGATGTACCTACATTACACAGGCAAAATCCTGGAACTAACACCCTAACAGCACTGTGGGCGTATCTACACAACACAGACATAATCCTGCAACAACCTTCCTTAACAGGATTGTGGGTGTACCTACACTAGACGGACAAAATCCTGGAACTCCCTCTTTTACAGCACTGTGTGGACCTACACCACACGGACATTATCCTGGAACTCCCTCCCAAACAGCACTGTTGGTGTACCTACACCACAGGGACAAAATCCTGTTACTTCCTCTCTTACAGCACTTTGGGTGTACCTACACCACATGGACATTATCCTGAAACTCCCTCCCTAACAGCACAGTGGGTGTACCTACACCACAGCGACAAAGTCCTGAAACTCCCTCCCTAACAGCACTGTGGGTGCACGTACACCACAGGGACAAAATCCTGGAACTCCCTCCCTAACAGCGCTGTGCGTGTACCTACACCACAGGGACAAAATCCTGGAACTCCCTCCCTAACAGCACAGTGGGTGTACCTACACCACAGGGACAAATGCCTGGAAAAACCTCCCTAACAGCACTGTGGGTGTACCCAAACTACATGGATAAAAACCCAAAAGTCCCTACCTAACAACCCTTTGGGTGCAGCCACATAATAGGGGCAAAATTCTGGAGCTCTCTTCCTAACTGCACTGTGGCTGTACCTACACCACAAGGACAAAATCCTGTAACAATCTCCCTAAAGCACTGTGGGTGTACCCACTCCAAAGGGACAAATAACCAGAAGTCCTTCCCGAACAAAGCTGTGGGTGTACTCACACCACAGGGACAAAATCCTGCAACTCCCTCCCTAACAGCACTGTGGGTGTACCCACAGCACAGGGACAAAATCACGGAATTCCATTCCGAACAGCGACATGGGTGTACCCACACCAAAGGGGAAAAATCCTGGAACTCTCTCCTTAATAGCATTTTGGCTGTAGCTACACCATATGGAGAAAATCCAGGAACCCCCACCCTAACAGCACTGTGAGTGTACCTACACCACAGGGACAAAACCCTGGAACTCCCACGCTAACAGCACTGTGGATGTACCTACACCACACGGACAAAATCACATAACACACAAACTTACGGCACTATGGATGTACCCACACCATAGGGAAAATATCCTGGGGATACGCGCTAACAGCACTGTGAGTTCACCCACACCACAGGGACAAAATCCTGGAACTCCCTCCGTAACAGCACTGGCGGTCTACTTACATCACATGCACAAATTCATGGAAATCACTTCCTAACAGCACTGTAGGTCTACCTAAACAAAACAGACAAAATCCTGGAACTCCCTCCCTAACAGCACTGTGGGTGTACCCACACAACAGGGACAAAATCCTGGAGATCATTACAAACAGCATTGTGGGTGTACATACCCAAAGCGACAACATCACGGAATTCCATCCCGAACAGCGACATGGGTGTACCCACACCAAAGGGACAAAAACCTGAAACTCTCTCCTTAACAGCATTGTGGCTGTAGCTACACCACATGGACAAAATCCTGGAACTCCCTCTCTAACAGCACTGTGGGTGTAACTACAACACAGGGACAAAATCCTGGAACTCCCTCCCTAACAGCACTGTGGGGGTACCTACACCACACGGACAAAATCCTGGAACTCCCTCCCTAACAGCACTGTGGGTGTACCTACACCACAGGGACAAAATCCTGGAACTCACTCCCTAACAGCACTGTGGGTTCACCTACACCACACGGACAAAATCCTGGCACGCCCTCCCTAACAGCACTGAGGGTGTACCTACAACACAGGGACAAAATCCTGGAGCAACCTCCCTAAAAGCACTGTGGGTGTACCTACACCAGAGGGACAACACCGGGGACACCCTCTCTAACAGCACTTTGCGTGTACCTACACCACCGGACAAATTCCTGGAACTCTCTCCTTAGCAGCACTGTGGGTGTTGCTATTCCACATGGACAAATTGCTCGAACTCTCTCCTTAACAGCACTGTGGGTGTTCCTATTTACATGGAATAATTCCTGGAACTCCCTCCCTAACAGCACTGTGGTTGTATCTGCATGACGTGGACTAAATCCTTGTAACTCGCTGCCTAACAGCGCTATGGTAGTAACAACACCACCTGTACAAAATCTTCGAACTCACTCCCTAACAGCGTGGCGGGTGTGCCAACACCACAGGGACAAAATCCTGGAACTCCCTCCCTAACAGCACTGTGCGTGTACCTACACCACAGGGACAAAAGCCTGGAACTATCTCCCTAACAGCACTATGGGTGTACCTGCACCACAGGGACAAAATCCTGGAACTCCCTCCCTAACAGCACTATGGGTGTACCTACAACACAGGGACACAATCCTGGAACTCCCTCCCTAACAGCACTGTGGGTGGACCTTCAACACAGGGACAATTGCCTGGAACTCCCGCCCTAACAGCACTGTGGATGTACCTACACCACAGAAACAAAATCCTGGAACTCCCAACCTAACAGCACTGTGGGTGTACCTCCAACACAGGGACAAAATCCTGCAACTCACTCCCTAACAGCACTGTGGGTGTACTTATACCAGAGGGACAATATCCTGGAACTCCCTCGCTAACAGCAATGTGGCTGTATCTACAACACAGGGTCAAAATCCTGGAACTCCCTCCCTAACAGTACTGTGGGTGTACCTACACCACAGTGACAAAATACTGGAACTCCCTCCCTAACAGCACTGAGGGTGTACCTACACCACACGGACAAAATCCTGGAACTCCCTCCCTCACAGCACTGTGGGTGTACCTACACCAGAGGGACAGAATCCTGGAACTCACTCCCTAACAGCACTGTGGGTGTACCCAAACTACAGGGATAAAATCCAGTAAGTCCCTACCTAACAACTCTATGGGTGCACCCACATAATAGGGGCAAAATTCTGTAGCTCTCTTCCTAACTGCACTGTGGCTGTACCTAAACCACAGGGACAAAATCCTGTAACAATCTCCCTAAAGCACTGTGGGAGTATCTACTCCAAAGGGACAAATAACCAGAAGTCCTTCCCGAACAAAGCTTTGGGTGTACCCACAGCACAGGTACAAAATCCTGGAACTCCCTCCCTAACAGCACTGTGGTTGTACCTACACCACACGGACAAAACCTGGAACTCCCTCCCTAACAGCGCTGTGGGTGTACCTACACCACACGGACAGAATCCTGGAACCCCCTCCCTAACAGCGCTGTGGGGGTACCTACACCACACGGACAAATTCCGGGATCTCCCTCCCTAACAGCACTGTGGGTCTACCTACACCACAGGGACAAAATCTTCGAACTCTCTCCCTAACAGCACTGTGGGTGTACCTACAACACAGGGACAAAATCCTGGAACACCCTCCCTAACAGCACTCTGGGTGTACCTACAACACAGGGACAAAATCCTGGAACTCCCTCCCTAACAGCACTGTGTGTGTACCTACACCACATGGACAAAATCCTGGAACTCCCACCCTAACTGCACTGTGGGTGTACATACACACAGGGTTAAGCTACTGGCACTCACTCCCTAACAACAGTGTGTCCACTTGTACCATATGGACAAAATCCTGGAACTCCCTCCCTAACAGCACTGCGGGTGCACCTACACCACAGGGACAAAATCCTGGAACTCCCTCCCTAACAGCGCTGTGGGTGTACCTTCACCACAGGGACAAAATCCTGGAATTCCCTCCCTAATAGCACTGTGGGTGCACCTACACCACAGGGACACAATCCTGGAACTCCCTCCCTAACATCACTGTGGGTGTACCTACACCAGAGGGACAAAATCCTGGAACTCCCACCCTAAAAGCGCTGTGGGTGCACCTACACCACAGGGACAAAATCCTGGAACTCCCACCCTAAAAGCGCTGTGGGTGCACCTACACCACAGGGACAAAATCCTGGAACTCCCTCCCGAATAGCACTCTGGGTGTACCTACACCACACAGATAAAATCCAGGAACTCCCTCCCTAACAGCGCTGTGGGTACACCAACACCACAGGGACAAAATCCTAGAACTCCCTCCCTAACAGCACTGTGGGTCTACCTACACCACATGGAAAAAATCCAGGAACGCCCTCCCTAACAGCGCTTTGGGTGTACCTACACCACAGGGACAAAATCCAGGAATTCCCTCCCTAACAGCGCTGTGGGTGTACCTACACGACAGGGACAAAATCCTGGAACTCCCTCCTGAATAGCACTGTGGGTGTACCTCTGCCACATGGAGAAAATCCTGGATATCCCTTCCTAAAAGCACTGTGGGTGTACCTATACCACAGTGACAGAATACTGGAACACCCTCCCTATCAGCTCCCTGGGTGCACCCACGCCACAGGGACAAAGTCCTGGAGCTACCTGCCTAACAGCACTGTGGGTGTACCTACACCACAGGGATAAAATCCTGGAACACACTCCCGAACAACACTCTGGGTTTACCAGCACAACATGGACTAAATCCTTGTAACTCCCTGCCTAACAGCACTGTGGGTGTACATACACCCAGGTTGAAACTACTGGCACTCACTCCCTAACAACACTGTGTGTCTACTTATACCACACGGACAAAATCTTTGAACTGCCTCCCTAATCGCACTGTGGGTGTACCAAAACCACATTGACAACATCTTGCAGCAGCTCCCTATCTGCACTGTGAGCATACCTATAACAGAGTGTCAAAATCCTGGAACTCCCTCCCTAACAGCATTGTTGGTGTACGTACACCACACGGACAAAATCCTGGAACTCCCTCTCTAACAGCACTGTAGGTGTACCTACAACACAGGGCCAAAATCTTAGATCTCCCTCCCTAATAGCACTCTTGGTGTCCCTACACCACAGAGACAAAATCCTGGAATTACCTCCCTAAAAGCACTGTGGGTGAACCTACACCACACCGACAAAATCCTGGAACTCCCTCTCTAACAGCATTGTGGGTGTACCTACACCACAGGGACAAAATCCTGGAAAACACTCCCTAACAATACTCTGGGTGTACCTGCACAACATGGACTAAATCCTTGTAACTCCCTGCCTAACAGCACTGTGGGTGTACATACATCCAGGTTGAAACTACTGGCACTCACTCCTTAACAACACTGTGTGTCTACTTATACCACACGGACAAAATCCTTCAACTCCCTCCCTAATTGGACTGTGTGTGTACCAAAACCACATTGACAACATCTTGCAGCAGCTTCCTATCTGCACTGTGAGCATACCTATAACACAGTGTCAAAATCCTAGAAGTCCCTCCTTAACAGCACTGTGGGTGTACCTACAGCACAGGGACAAAAGCCTGGAACTCACTCTCTAACAGCACTGTGGGTGTACCTACACCACACGGACAAAATCCTTGAACTCCATTCCTAACAGCACTGTTGGTGTACCTGCACCACAGGGCCAAATTCTTAGATCTCACTCCCTAACAGCACTGTGGGTGTACCTAAACCACAGGGACAAAATCCTGGAACTCCCTCCCTAACAGCACTCTTGGTGTCCCTACACCACAGAGACAAAATCCTGGAACTCCCTCCCTAAAAGCGCTGTGGGTGCACCTACACCACAGGGACAAAATCCAGGAACTCCCTCCTTAACAGCGCTGTGGGTGTACCTACACCACAGAGACAAAATGCTGGAACTCCCGCCCGAATAGCACTCTGGGTGTACCTACACCACACAGATAAAATCCAGGAACTCCCTCCCTAACAGCGCTGTGGGTACACCAACACCACAGGGACAAAATCCTAGAACTCCCTCCCTAACAGCACTGTGGGTCTACCTACACCACATGGAAAAAATCCAGGAACGCCCTCCCTAACAGCACTTTGGGTGTACCTACACCACAGGGACAAAATCCAGGAATTCCCTCCCTAACAGCGCTGTGGGTATACCTACACGACAGGGACAAAATCCTGGAACTCCCTCCTGAATAGCACTGTGGGTGTACCTCTGCCACATGGAGAAAATCCTGGATATCCCTTCCTAAAAGCACTGTGGGTGTACCTATACCACAGTGACAGAATACTGGAACCCCCTCCCTATCAGCTCCCTGGGTGCACCCACGCCACAGGGACAAAGTCCTGGAGCTACCTGCCTAACAGCACTGTGGGTGTACATACACCCAGGTTGAAACTACTGGCACTCACTCCCTAACAACACTGTGTGTCTACTTATACCACACGGACAAAATCTTTGAACTGCCTCCCTAATCGCACTGTGGGTGTACCAAAACCACATTGACAACATCTTGCAGCAGCTCCCTATCTGCACTGTGAGCATACCTATAACAGAGTGTCAAAATCCCGGAACTCCCTCCCTAACAGCACTGTGGGTGTACCTGCACCACTTGGACAAAATCCTGGAACTCCCTTCCTAAAAGCACTGTTGGTGTACGTACACCACAGGGACAAAATCCTGGAACTCCCTCCCTAACAGCACTGTGGGTGTACCTACACCACAGGGACAAAATCCTGGAATTCTCTCCCTAACAGCAGTGTGGGTGTCCCTACACCACAGGGACAAAATCCTGGAACTTCCTCCCTAACAGCACTGTGGATGTACCTACACCACACGGACAAAATCCTGGAACTCCTTCTCTAACAGCACTGTAGGTGTACCTACAACACAGGGCCAAAATCTTAGATCTCCCTCCCTAACAGCACTCTTGGTGTCCCTACACCACAGAGACAAAATCCTGGAACTACCTCCCTAAAAGCACTGTGGGTGAACCTACACCACACCAACAAAATCCTGGAACTCCCACTCTAACAGCACTGTGGGTGTACCTACACCACAGGGACAAAATCCTGGAAAACACTCCCTAACAGTAATCTGGGTGTACCTGCACAACATGGACTAAATCCTTGTAACTCCCTGCCTAACAGCACTGTGGGTGTACATACACCCAGGTTGAAACTACTGGCACTCACTCCCTAACAACACTGTGTGTCTACTTATACCACACGGACAAAATCCTTCAACTCCCTCCCTAATTGCACTGTGTGTGTACCAAAACCACATTGACAACATCTTGCAGCAGCTTCCTATCTGCACTGTGAGCATACCTATAACACAGTGTCAAAATCCTGGAAGTCCCTCCTTAACAGCACTGTGGGTGTACCTACAGCACAGGGACAAAAGCATGGAACTCACTCTCTAACAGCACTGTGGGTGTACCTACACCACACGGACAAAATCCTGGAATCCATTCCTAACAGCACTGTTGGTGTACCTGCACCACAGGGCCAAATTCTTAGATCTCCCTCCCTAACAGCACTGTGGGTGTACCTACACCACAGAGACAAAATCCTGGAACTCCCTCCCTAACAGCACTGTGGGTGTACCTACACCACAGGGACAAAATCCTGGAACTTCCTCCATAACAGCACTGTGGGTGTACCTACACCACATGGACAAAATCCTGGAACTCCCTCCCTAACAGACCTGTGGGTGTACCTACACCACAGGGCCAAATCCTGGAACTCCCTCTCTAACAGCACTGTGGGTGGACTTACACCACAGGGACAAATTCCAGGAACACCCTCCCTAACAGCACTGTGGGTGTACCTACACCACAGGGACATTATCCTGGAACTCACTCCCTATCAGCACTATGGGTGTACCTACACCTCACGGACAAAACCTGGAACTCCCTCGCTAACAGCACTGTGGGTGTACCTACAACACACGGAAAGAATCCTGGAACTCCCTCCCTAACAGCGCTGTGGGTGTACCTACACCACATGGACAAAACCCTGGAACTCCCTCTCTAACAGCACTGTGGGTGTAACTACACTACAGGGACAAAATCCTGGAACTCCCTCCCTAACAGCACTGTGGTTGTACCTACAACACAGGGACAAAATCCTGGAACTCCCTCCCTAACAGCGCTGTGGGTGTAACTACATCACAGGGACAAAATCCTGGAACTCCCTCTCTAACAGCACTGTGGGTGTACCTACACCACAGGGACAAAATCCTAGAACTTCCTCCCTAACAGCACTATGGGTGTACCTACACCACAGGGACAAAATCCTGGAACTCCCTCCCTAACAGCACTGTAGGTGTTTCTATTCCACTTGGACAAATTCCTGGAACTACCTCCCAAACAGCACTGTGGTTGTACCTGCATGACATGGACTAAATCCTTGTAACTTCCTGCCTAACAGTGCTATTGTTGTAACGACACCACCTGTACAAAATCTTCGAACTCACTCCCTAACAGCGTGGTGGGTCTGCCAACACCGCAGGGACAATATCCTGGAACTCCCTCCCTAACATCGCTGTGGGTGTACCTACACCACAGGGACAAAATCCTAGAACTTCCTCCCTAATAGCACTGTGGGTGTACCTACAACACAGGGACAAAATCCTGGAACTCCCTCCCTAACAGCACAGTGGGTTTATCTACAACACAGGGACAAAGTCCTGGAACTCCCTCCCTAACAGTACTGTGGGTGTACATACAACACAGGGACAAAGTCCTGGAACTCCCTCCCTAACAGCACTGTGGGTGTACCTACACCACAGGGACAAAATCCTGGAACTCCCTCCCTAACAGCACTGTGGGTGTACCTACAACACATGGAAAAAATCCTGGAATTCCCTCCCTAACAGCACGGTGGGTGTACCTACAACACCGGGACAAAATCCTGCAACTCCCACCCTAACAGCAAAGAGTTTACATCCACCAAACGGACAATATCGTTGAAGTCCCTCCCTAAAAGCAATGTAGGTATTCCTACACCAAATGCCCCTAATCCTGGAACTCCCTAACTAACAACCCTGACGGTGTACCTACTCCACATGGACAAAATACTGGAACTCCCGCCCTAACAGCACTGTGGATGTACCTACACCACAGAAACAAAATCCTGGAACTCCCAACCTAACAGCACTGTGGGTGTACCTCCAACACAGGGACAAAATCCTGCAACTCACTCCCTAACAGCACTGTGGGTGTACTTATACCAGAGGGACAATATCCTGGAACTCCCTCGCTAACAGCAATGTGGCTGTATCTACAACACAGGGTCAAAATCCTGGAACTCCCTCCCTAACAGTACTGTGGGTGTACCTACACCACAGTGACAAAATACTGGAACTCCCTCCCTAACAGCACTGAGGGTGTACCTACACCACACGGACAAAATCCTGGAACTCCCTCCCTCACAGCACTGTGGGTGTACCTACACCAGAGGGACAGAATCCTGGAACTCACTCCCTAACAGCACTGTGGGTGTACCCAAACTACAGGGATAAAATCCAGTAAGTCCCTACCTAACAACTCTATGGGTGCACCCACATAATAGGGGCAAAATTCTGTAGCTCTCTTCCTAACTGCACTGTGGCTGTACCTAAACCACAGGGACAAAATCCTGTAACAATCTCCCTAAAGCACTGTGGGAGTATCTACTCCAAAGGGACAAATAACCAGAAGTCCTTCCCGAACAAAGCTTTGGGTGTACCCACAGCACAGGTACAAAATCCTGGAACTCCCTCCCTAACAGCACTGTGGTTGTACCTACACCACACGGACAAAACCTGGAACTCCCTCCCTAACAGCGCTGTGGGTGTACCTACACCACACGGACAGAATCCTGGAACCCCCTCCCTAACAGCGCTGTGGGGGTACCTACACCACACGGACAAATTCCGGGATCTCCCTCCCTAACAGCACTGTGGGTCTACCTACACCACAGGGACAAAATCTTCGAACTCTCTCCCTAACAGCACTGTGGGTGTACCTACAACACAGGGACAAAATCCTGGAACACCCTCCCTAACAGCACTCTGGGTGTACCTACAACACAGGGACAAAATCCTGGAACTCCCTCCCTAACAGCACTGTGTGTGTACCTACACCACATGGACAAAATCCTGGAACTCCCACCCTAACTGCACTGTGGGTGTACATACACACAGGGTTAAGCTACTGGCACTCACTCCCTAACAACAGTGTGTCCACTTGTACCATATGGACAAAATCCTGGAACTCCCTCCCTAACAGCACTGCGGGTGCACCTACACCACAGGGACAAAATCCTGGAACTCCCTCCCTAACAGCGCTGTAGGTGTACCTTCACCACAGGGACAAAATCCTGGAATTCCCTCACTAATAGCACTGTGGGTGCACCTACACCACAGGGACACAATCCTGGAAATCCCTCCCGAATAGCACTGTGGGTGTACCTACACCAGAGGGACAAAATCCTGGAACTCCCACCCTAAAAGCGCTGTGGGTGCACCTACACCACAGGGACAAAATCCTGGAACTCCCACCCTAAAAGCGCTGTGGGTGCACCTACACCACAGGGACAAAATCCTGGAACTCCCTCCCGAATAGCACTCTGGGTGTACCTACACCACACAGATAAAATCCAGGAACTCCCTCCCTAACAGCGCTGTGGGTACACCAACACCACAGGGACAAAATCCTGGAACTCCCTCCCTAACAGCACTGTGGGTCTACCTACACCACATGGAAAAAATCCAGGAACGCCCTCCCTAACAGCGCTTTGGGTGTACCTACACCACAGGGACAAAATCCAGGAATTCCCTCCCTAACAGCGCTGTGGGTGTACCTACACGACAGGGACAAAATCCTGGAACTCCCTCCTGAATAGCACTGTGGGTGTACCTCTGCCACATGGAGAAAATCCTGGATATCCCTTCCTAAAAGCACTGTGGGTGTACCTATACCACAGTGACAGAATACTGGAACACCCTCCCTATCAGCTCCCTGGGTGCACCCACGCCACAGGGACAAAGTCCTGGAGCTACCTGCCTAACAGCACTGTGGGTGTACCTACACCACAGGGATAAAATCCTGGAACACACTCCCGAACAACACTCTGGGTGTACCAGCACAACATGGACTAAATCCTTGTAACTCCCTGCCTAACAGCACTGTGGGTGTACATACACCCAGGTTGAAACTACTGGCACTCACTCCCTAACAACACTGTGTGTCTACTTATACCACACGGACAAAATCTTTGAACTGCCTCCCTAATCGCACTGTGGGTGTACCAAAACCACATTGACAACATCTTGCAGCAGCTCCCTATCTGCACTGTGAGCATACCTATAACAGAGTGTCAAAATCCTGGAACTCCCTCCCTAACAGCATTGTTGGTGTACGTACACCACACGGACAAAATCCTGGAACTCCCTCTCTAACAGCACTGTAGGTGTACCTACAACACAGGGCCAAAATCTTAGATCTCCCTCCCTAATAGCACTCTTGGTGTCCCTACACCACAGAGACAAAATCCTGGAACTACCTCCCTAAAAGCACTGTGGGTGAACCTACACCACACCGACAAAATCCTGGAACTCCCACTCTAACAGCACTGTGGGTGTACCTACACCACAGGGACAAAATCCTGGAAAACACTCCCTAACAGTACTCTGGGTGTACCTGCACAACATGGACTAAATCCTTGTAACTCCCTGCCTAACAGCACTGTGGGTGTACATACATCCAGGTTGAAACTACTGGCACTCACTCCCTAACAACACTGTGTGTCTACTTATACCACACGGACAAAATCCTTCAACTCCCTCCCTAATTGCACTGTGTGTGTACCAAAACCACATTGACAACATCTTGCAGCAGCTTCCTATCTGCACTGTGAGCATACCTATAACACAGTGTCAAAATCCTAGAAGTCCCTCCTTAACAGCACTGTGGGTGTACCTACAGCACAGGGACAAAAGCCTGGAACTCACTCTCTAACAGCACTGTGGGTGTACCTACACCACACGGACAAAATCCTGGAACTCCATTCCTAACAGCACTGTTGGTGTACCTGCACCACAGGGCCAAATTCTTAGATCTCCCTCCCTAACAGCACTGTGGGTGTACCTACACCACAGGGACAAAATCCTGGAACTCCCTCCCTAACAGCACTCTTGGTGTCCCTACACCACAGAGACAAAATCCTGGAACTCCCTCCCTAAAAGCGCTGTGGGTGCACCTACACCACAGGGACAAAATCCAGGAACTCCCTCCTTAACAGCGCTGTGGGTGTACCTACACCACAGGGACAAAATCCTGGAACTCCCTCCCGAATAGCACTCTGGGTGTACCTACACCACACAGATAAAATCCAGGAACTCCCTCCCTAACAGCGCTGTGGGTACACCAACACCACAGGGACAAAATCCTGGAACTCCCTCCCTAACAGCACTGTGGGTCTACCTACACCACATGGAAAAAATCCAGGAACGCCCTCCCTAACAGCGCTTTGGGTGTACCTACACCACAGGGACAAAATCCAGGAATTCCCTCCCTAACAGCGCTGTGGGTGTACCTACACGACAGGGACAAAATCCTGGAACTCCCTCCTGAATAGCACTGTGGGTGTACCTCTGCCACATGGAGAAAATCCTGGATATCCCTTCCTAAAAGCACTGTGGGTGTACCTATACCACAGTGACAGAATACTGGAACACCCTCCCTATCAGCTCCCTGGGTGCACCCACGCCACAGGGACAAAGTCCTGGAGCTACCTGCCTAACAGCACTGTGGGTGTACCTACACCACAGGGACAAAATCCTGGAACACACTACCGAACAACACTCTGGGTGTACCTGCACAACATGGACTAAATCCTTGTAACTCCCTGCCTAACAGCACTGTGGGTGTACATACACCCAGGTTGAAACTACTGGCACTCACTCCCTAACAACACTGTGCGTCTACTTATACCACACGGACAAAATCTTTGAACTGCCTCCCTAATCGCACTGTGGGTGTACCAAAACCACATTGACAACATCTTGCAGCAGCTCCCTATCTGCACTGTGAGCATACCTATAACAGAGTGTCAAAATCCTGGAACTCCCTCCCTAACAGCACTGTGGGTGTACCTACACCACAGGGACAAAATCCTGGAATTCTCTCCCTAACAGCAGTGTGGGTGTCCCTACACCACAGGGACAAAATCCCGGAACTTCCTCCCTAACAGCACTGTGGATGTACCTACACCACACGGACAAAATCCTGGAACTCCTTCTCTAACAGCACTGTAGGTGTACCTACAACACAGGGCCAAAATCTTAGATCTCCCTCCCTAACAGCACTCGTGGTGTCCCTACACCACAGAGACAAAATCCTGGAACTCCCTCCCTAAAAGCACTGTTGGTGTACCTACACCACAGTGACAGAATACTGGAACTCCCTCCCTAACAGCACTGTGGGTGTACCTACACCACACGGACAAAATACTGCAAGTACCTCCCTTACAGCACTGTGGCCATACCTTCAACAGAGGGTCAAAATCCTGGGAGCCCCTCCCTTACAGCACTGTGGGTGTACTTATATCACAGGGACAAAATCCTGGAAGTTCTTCCCAAACAGCACTGTGGGTGTACCTACAACTCACAGTCAAAATTCTGAAACTCCATCCCTAACAGCACTGTGGGTGTACCAACACCACATGTAGTATCCTGGAACTCCCTCCCTTACAGCAATGTGGGTGTACCTACACCACAGGGACAAAATCCTGGAACTCCCTCCCTAACAGCACTGTGGGTGTACCTTAACCACACGGACAAAATCCTGGAACACCCTCCCTAACAGCACTGTGGGGGTATCTACACCACAGGGACAAAATCCTGGAATTCCCTCACTAGCAGCACTGTGGGTGTACCTACACCACAGGGACAAAATCCTGGAACTCCCTCCCTAACAGCACTGTGGGTGTACCTACACCACAGGGACAAAATCCTGGAACTCCCTCCCTAACAGCACTGTGGGTGTACCTACACCACAGGGACAAAATCCTGGAATTCTCTCCCTAACAGCAGTGTGGGTGTCCCTACACCACAGGGACAAAATCCTGGAACTTCCTCCCTAACAGCACTGTGGATGTACCTACACCACACGGACAAAATCCTGGAACTCCTTCTCTAACAGCACTGTAGGTGTACCTACAACACAGGGCCAAAATCTTAGATCTCCCTCCCTAACAGCACTCTTGGTGTCCCTACACCACAGAGACAAAATCCTGGAACTACCTCCCTAAAAGCACTGTGGGTGAACCTACACCACACCGACAAAATCCTGGAACTCCCACTCTAACAGCACTGTGGGTGTACCTACACCACAGGGACAAAATCCTGGAAAACACTCCCTAACAGTACTCTGGGTGTACCTGCACAACATGGATTAAATCCTTGTAACTCCCTGCCTAACAGCACTGTGGGTGTACATACACCCAGGTTGAAACTACTGGCACTCACTCTCCCTAACAACACTGTGTGTCTACTTATACCACACGGACAAAATCCTTCAACTCCCTCCCTAATTGCACTGTGTGTGTACCAAAACCACATTGACAACATCTTGCAGCAGCTTCCTATCTGCACTGTGAGCATACCTATAACACAGTGTCAAAATCCTGGAAGTCCCTCCTTAACAGCACTGTGGGTGTACCTACAGCACAGGGACAAAAGCCTGGAACTCACTCTCTAACAGCACTGTGGGTGTACCTACACCACACGGACAAAATCCTGGAACTCCCTCCCTAACAGCACTCTTGGTGTCCCTACACCACAGAGACAAAATCCTGGAACTCCCTCCCTAAAAGCACTGTTGGTGTACCTCCACCACAGTGACAGAATACTGGAACTCCCTCCCTAACAGCACTGTGGGTGTTCCTACACCACACGGACAAAATACTGCAAGTATCTCCCTTACAGCACTGTGGCCATACCTTCAACAGAGGGTCAAAATCCTGGGAGTCCCTCCCTAACAGCACTGTGTGTGTACTTATATCACAGGGACAAAATCCTGGAAGTTCTTCCCAAACAGCACTGTGGGTGTACCTACAACTCACGGTCAAAATTCTGAAACTCCATCCCTAACAGCACTGTGGGTGTACCAACACCACATGTAGTATCCTGGAACTCCCTCCCTTACAGCAATGTGGGTGTACCTACACCACAGGGACAAAATCCTGGAACTCCCTCCCTAACAGCACTGTGGGTGTACCTTAACCACACGGACAAAATCCTGGAACACCCTCCCTAACATCACTGTGGGGGTACCTGCACCACAGGGACAAAATCCTGGAACTTCCTCCCTAACAGCACTGTGGGTGTGCCTACACCACAGGGACAAAATCCTGGAACTCCGTCCCTAACCGCACTGTGGGTGTACCTACACCACAGGGACAAAATCCTGGAACTCCCTCCCTAACAGCACTGTGGGTGTACCTACACCACAGGGACAAAATCCTGGAACTCCCTCCCTAACAGCACTGTGGGTGTACCTACACCACAGGGACAAAATCCTGGAACTCCGTCCCTAACCGCACTGTGGGTGTACCTACACCACAGGGACTTCAGTTGTTCAAGAAGGCGGCTCACCACCACCTTCTCAAGGGGAAATTAGGCTTGGACAATAAATGCTGGGCCCAGCCAGCGACGACCACATCCCGTGAATGAACTGAAAACAAAAACTACTCCCTCTTTAGCACCCTTCATCTCAGTATAAGGATTGTTTGGGACACCCCTCCATATTTTGAGAAGGAAAGACGGACCACCCATGTCCGCAGTGAAAGTAAAACGGCCAAGGGAAGGGTTAAATGTCCAAACATAAAGTTGAGACCTGAATATGTCTTAGCAGGTGGCTAATCTTATCTCTCACCACTTCCCTTGCTGGAACAATGAACCCGATAACGCTTCTGTTTTACTCCCTGCTGTTGGTCAAGTGATGTGGCCAACGAGTTCAAGGAAACACGTGCATCCACTGAATCATTCTGCGGACGGCATTTTGTGGTTATTATTACCAACCCACGTTTGGAAACCGGAACGCTGCCCTGCATCTACGCCAAGGATCATAAGCTTGGCCTAAATAGCCAAGTGGTTCTGGTACTGGGTTTGTAACCCCAAGATTAAGGGTTCAAATCTCACAATAGGAAACAACGTAACTTCATAGGAACAGATGGAAACGTGTTTGTACTCAAAGGAGTTACTCCAATGATCATCCATCCCTTCACCCTCTCTCCCCCACCCCCCAAACGGTGGACGGGGTTGGATGGTTACTGGACCCAGTGCAGTACAGCGAGAGGAGGAGAGATATTGAATGATTGGCCATGCTGTGTGCAGAATAAAACCAGGCAAATAATTAGCAACATTTCAAGAACGTTGGTTGTTGGATTGGCTCCACAAAGAGAAGGGAATGCGTCCCTAATGCAATATTGCCTCACACCATAAATCCCTTATGCAGTCCAGTGCCGTTGATGGGAGAGAGGTTCAAACAGACGGTCTGACATAGTTGCAATAATATAATCATAGCTACCCAGGTCCACCACCGTTATCAACGCAGCACATGCCGAATACAATCCTAAGGTTATGTCAATCAGTGTTATATCGACCAAGAAAATAAAATAATTTGTGGGCTCGATTGGAGGTGTGTTGCGCCGATCCTGATACGCAGCCGGACAAATAAAGGGTGTTAAAAGCAAAAAAAAAAATCAAAACTGGGGACGCTGGAAATCCAAAACAAAAACAAAAATACCTGGAAAAACTCAGCAACTCTGGCAGCACCGGCGGACAGAAACACAGTTAATGTTTCGAGTCCTCCTGACTCTTCAACAGAACTAAGGAAAAATTGAAAAGGGCCGAAATATAAGCTGGTTTTAGGAGGTGGGTGGGGGGGTGGGACAGGTAGAGCTGGATAGGGGGCCAGTGATAGGTGGAGATAACCAAAAGATGTCACAGACAAAAGGACAAAGAGGTGTTGAAGGTGTTGCTATTTATTCTGTACAAGAGACAAGGCTGTGTGATGCTTTTAGGATTATGAAAAATAATAAATACATAAACAGGGTAAACCTGCTTTCAGTTATGGGCGAAGCCAAAGCAAGGAATCATCGATATAGGATATTCACGAACAAATCCATCCGGGTGCAACTGCTTAGCTGGGGACGCTTTAGATTGTCTAATCTGCGGGCACAATGTGAATTGATCAGATTCCGTGAAGGGGAAGTTGGATAAACCTGTGAGGGAGAATGTTATTTTGATAGGGTTACATTGAGAGGGGTGGTAAGGTCACGTGTGAAGCACAGGCAATGGGATGTTGCAAATGCTCTGCCTTTAATATGATCCCCCGTGAGAGGGGTATTGGAGTGAAAGTTTGCTACGAGGTGGCTATATTTGGTCTATGTCTTTACTTAGCTACTTGCCCTACTACTATAACTGCTGGAATTGGGAGATGGAATAGTTTAGTTCGCTTTAAGAATGCATGTTCACCTTCATCACTCTCCATCTGATCATTGAATGCTGTCCATAATTCCAGCTACGAGGTTTGAAAAAGGCCCCATTACTACCGATACAGACGTTGGCTAATAGTTCCAACCGATAGAAAATTGCTCCATTCTGAGTTACGCTCGCCGTTCCTTAGGGGGGCGGAAATTGCAAAGGCAGTTCAGTCTTCGAATGTTGAGGCGTGAAATAAAACCGAGATCAGACCTGTCCAGGGAAAATCCGCTTTTATTTACGGCTTATGGCTTGTGCCTTACAGTGGAATACAATATGTGCCACACACTAATGAAGAAAGGCATCTAAATGGAAGATGCTGTCAATACAAACAGGGGAGGCGGTGGCACAGTGGTATTGTCACTGGGCTAGTATTCCAGGGACCCGGGGTAACGCTCTGGGGAGCCGCATTCGAATTCCCAGCAAGGCAGGTGGTGACAGTTGAATCCAATCGAGAATTGAAAGCCTCATGATGACCAGGAATCGTTAAAAAAAAATATAAACCCATCTGGTTCATTAATGTCCTTCAGAGATGGAAATCAGCCGTCCTTACCTGCTCTGGCCTATATGTGACTCCAGACCCACAGCAATGTGGTTGGCTCATAAATGCCCTCTGAACAAGGGCAAATAGGGCCAGGCAATAAATGTTGGCTTAGCCAGTGATGTCCACATCCCATAAACAAATAACAATACAAGCTCCAAGCCAAAACCAACAATTCCCTATTTAACTAGGGTCTCCCTCAGTCAACTATACCAGTTGATGTCTATATCTAATGTGCTTAGAGATTATCTTCACAGCCCGCCCTCATGGTCCAGAAACACTATTATCTTCCTGGCCTTCCCTTGCTGTTTCATGTTTGCAAGGGATTTCTGAATACATTTCCATTCCACAGCACCAACACCCGCTAGCAAGGCCGTGTTGTTCCTACCGTATAGACACCCGTGTCATGGAACAAATGGTCACTTCCACATTCCAGCCATCCTTGTTTCACCATTGCATTACCCAAAGGGTGTTATTGGTGCTAATGTGGCGATTATCATTGTTGTTTCTCCTTCTTCTAATTCTTCGTGTTCTACTTGTTCCTCTTTGTCTTCCTCGTCTTCTCCTTCTCCTTCTTCTTCCTCATCTTCTTCTTCTTCTTATCCTTCTTCTTCCTCTTCTTCTTGTTCCTCTTCCTCTTCTTCTTGTTCCTCTTCTTCTACTTGTTCCTCTTCCTCTTATTCTTCTTCTTGTTCCTCTTCCTCTTCTTCATCTTCTTGTTCCTCTTCCTCTTCTCCTTCTTGTCCTCTTCTACTTCTTCTCCTTCCTCTTCTTCTTCTTCTTGTTCCTCTTATTTTTCTACTTCTTCTTCCTCCTCCCCCTCCTCTTCATCCTCTTCTTCTCATTCTTCTTCTGCTTCTTCTTCTTTTTTTTATTCCTCTTCTTCTACTCGTTCCTCTTCCTATTATTCTTTTTCTTCTTGTTCCTCTTTTTCTTCTATTTCTTCCTCTTCCTCTTCTTCTCCTTCTTCTTCCTCTCCTCCTTCATCTTCTTCCTCTTCTTCTTCTCCTTCTTCTTCCACTTCTTCTTCCTCTCCTCCTTCTTCTTCTTCTCTTTCTCTTCTTCCTCATCCTCTTCTTCTCGTTCTACTTCCTCTCCTCCTCCTTCTTCTTCTTCTTCTTTTCCTCTCCTCCTTCTTCTTCTCCTTCTTATCTTTCTCTTCTTCTTCATCCTCTTCTTCTTCTCCTTCTTCTTCTCCTTCTTCTAATTCTTCATGTTCTACTTGTTCCTCTTCCTCTTCCTCCTCCTCCTCTTCCTCCTCTTCTTCTCATTCTTCTTCTGCTTCTTCTTCTTTTTCTTATTCCTCTTCTTCTTCTACTCGTTCCTCTTCCTATTATTCTTTTTCT
Source organism: Carcharodon carcharias (assembly GCF_017639515.1). Classification (NCBI taxonomy): domain Eukaryota; kingdom Metazoa; phylum Chordata; class Chondrichthyes; order Lamniformes; family Lamnidae; genus Carcharodon; species Carcharodon carcharias. Next base: position 46,001 of record NW_024470814.1, on the reverse strand, counting down.
TCTTGTTCCTCTTTTTCTTCTATTTCTTCCTCTTCCTCTTCTTCTCCTTCTTCTTCCTCTCCTCCTTCTTTTTCTTCCTCTTCTTCTTCCTCTCCTCCTCCTTCATCTTTTTCTTCTCTTTCTCTTCCTCCTCTTCATCTTCTTCTCCTTCTACTTCCTCTCCTCTTCCTTCTTCTTCCTCTTCTTTTTCCTCTCCTCCTTCGTCTTCTTCTCCTTCTTATCTTTCTCTTCTTCTTCCTCTTCTTCTTCTCCTTCTTATTCTCTTTCTCTTCTTCTTCTTCCTCTTCTTCTACTTGTTCCTCTTCCTCTTCTTCTTCTTGTTCTTCTTATTCTTCCTCCTCCTCTTCTTCTTCCTCTTCTTCTTGTTCCTCCTTTTCTCCTCCTTCTTCTTCCTTGTCTTCTCCTTCTTCTTCCTCTTCTTCTTCCTCTCCTCCTCCCTCTTCTTCTTCCTCTTCTTCTCCTTCCTCTTCCTCTTCTTCTAATTCTTCCCCTCCTCTTCTTCTTCTGCTTCTTCTACCTCTTCTTCTCCTTCTTCTTCTCTTTCTTTTCTTCTTCCTCTTCTTCTACGTGTTCCTCTTCTTCTTCTTGTTCTTTTTATTCTTCCTCTTTTCTTCTTCGTCTTCCTTTTCTTCTTGTTCCTTTTCCTCTTCTTGTTCTTCTTGTTGTTGTTCTTCTTCTTCCTCTTCTTCTTTTCCTCTTTTTCTCCTCCTTTTTCTTCCTCTTCTTCTTCTCCTTCCTCTTCCTCATCTTCTAATTCTTCTTCCTCTTCTTGTTCTTCTTCTTATTATACCTCTGCTTCTTCCTCCTCTTCTTCTTCCTTTTCTTCTTGTTCTTCTTGTTCTTCTTGTTCTTCTTATTCTTCCTATTCTTCTTGTTCCTCTTCTTCTACTACTTGTTCCTCTCCCTCTTCTTGTTCTTCTCCTTCTTCTTCTTCCTCTTCTTGTTCTATCTCTTCTTCCTGTTTTGAGACTTTGTAGCAGTTTGATACAACTGAGTGTCTTGCTCGGCCAGTTCAGAGGGCATTTAAGAGTCAATCAGATTGCTGTGGTTTTGGAGCCACAGGCAAGCCAGAACAGGTAAGGAGGGCAGATCCTCTTCCCTTAGGGGCATTAAATAGAGAAGCATTCGAGTTTAAATTCAAATTCCACCATCTGCCCTGGCAGGATTAATGCCCCAGGGCTTTACACTGGGTCCCTGGGTCCCTGGGTTACTAGTGGCAACAACAGTATGGCATCACCACCCCATGTTGTGGTCTCAACACCAATTTCCTGCCTGCCCCTTGACTCTCAACACAGTATATAATGAACGATCCAACCTCTACCCATCTCTGGGGGGGTGGGGGGCGAGGAGAATTCCACAGGCTGACACCCCTGTTAGAGAAAAAAGCAATCAGCTTTCCCAATTCTGGCAGGAGCCTCCAGGTTTCAGTATGGAAGGCTTGGTAGGGCTGACAGGGCCGATGTAAGGTAAACATCACAAATAAAAACAAATAAAAAGGCATGTGCCTGAACTATGTTCCAGTTTGCACGTGGAACATCAGTAACAAAACTTATACTTCTCTCCCATTTTTAACGTCAGCATTGTACAGGAGCGTCACCCAATGGAGTTTGTGAGATATTAACGCAGTGACCCAAATCGCGGTAAAAGAGGCATGTTCACGGGAGCATGGCGAAGGAGGCAGAGAGGCTTAGGGGAGGAATTGCATATATTCAACTGAATGCAGCGAATAGTTTGGAGATGGAAATTGTGGTTGTGGATCAGGCTGCAATGGAAGGGGTACAGGTGAATTGGTCTGTCTGAGGATACTGGAATGCGCGGGCCTCAAAACAGCTGGGGCACACCGAACAGTCCCGCGGCAGATGCACCGAAACGGTAAATCTGGCTGGAGAATATTGGGTTGTGTATTAGAAAATAGTGCATTGTTTTCAGCCCCAGTGTGTTTACACCGAAAGCAAATTTCCATAACCATGTAGGGGGAATCCAACCTGTATGAGGTTCATGAATTTGATGTTTCGCCACATTGTGGTGGTGTTTTCTTCAGGGATCTGTTTAGGTAACCTGTGCAGCAGGGCGGAGGGACACTATTCACTATTTTGGCCATTTGAGTGAGGTCTTCAAGGTCCAATAGGTAAGTAGGCAAAGGAAGTGACTCCCAGGAATTTTGGAAGGGTTGCGTTTGGGTACTGTCCAATTGTGAAGAGATGGTTAAGTCAAGAAAGTCAACAGAGTGTCCAAGATGCCAATGACAATAAAGGTGGAATTGTTCCAAGACCCGTTGCGGTATTCCACGCCAAGGCTCCATAATGAGCATCTAGCTCTCTGTTCCGTCCACAATTCAGCTAGATCAGCTCATCAGTTATGGACTGTAGTCATTGTCCACAGTGTCTCAAACAGCCTACTGGGACAACACCGAGGGATGGTGACCATGTGCCCTATTGTGGATAGAGTGTCATGTTAGACGGCGATGCTCTGCTGTGAATGGAGTGATGGTGGATATGTGCCCTATTGCAGATAGAGTGTCATGTTAGACGGCAATGCTCTGCTGTGAATGGTGGGATGGTGGTCATGAGCTCTATTGTGGATAGAGTGTCATGTTAGACGGCGATGATCTGCTGTGATTGGTGGGATGGTGGTCATGGGCTCCATTGTGGATGGAGTGTCATGTTAGACGGCGATGTTCTGCTGTGAATGGTGGGATGGTGGTTATGGGCTCTATTGTGTATAGAGTGTCATGTTAGACGGCGATGCTCTGCTGTGAATGGAGTGATGGTGGTCATGGGCTCCATTGGTCAGTAGAGGGCACGGGATTCGCTCCGGATAAAAAAAAAACCCTTGGCGCTCAGTTTTGACACTCAGCATTGGCGCTTGCAACTGAAATGCCCGATCACATCCTCGCGTCTAACATACCGAGGTGGGCATGTTGAGGCAAAGGAAGGAAGGAGCGGAAATGGGAATGGAGATGATCCGACATAGAGTTCAATGCACTGAGAATTAGGAAGTGCTGCCTCTGTGTGCAGGCGGAACGAGAAGGTATCCTCAAGTCACAGACGGCAATAGTCCTTCCATGGGGGACCGAGTGGCTGACCTTAACATAGGTGTCATTGTTCAGAGACACTTTCTGGTGATCAGCGCTGGTGGTTCCAGATCAGCCTTAAGCCACCGTCCCCTCTAGGCAACTCGCATAGATAAACTCATCAGGGAGAAGACTGCACACGTTGTTGGTGATGTGAACATTGGCAGTGTTATTCCTTATGCGTGAGGAAATAGAGATGCTGAGCTGCAAGTATATATTTTGCAGATGATGCAATCAATAGAGTTAAACGTTTTCGTCTCCCACGCAGTGACCTTTAGGTTCTGCTCGTTCACTGTCCCTGAGCTGGAGCTAATGTGATTTATTTCAGTAGGTGATTGCAGACCGTCCACTAAAGCCCTCTCTCTCTCTCTCTCTCTCTCTGGAAAGGGAACATGACTTTTTTCGTGACAGGAGAGACCTGCACGGATTTGAGTCCATCCGCAGGCAGCACGTTCTATTTGAAGAAAGCTGGTGGCGTTGATCCCATCGCCTCTGAAACTGCTCCGGATGGAGTTTGCAAACTTAGCTTCTCCATCCAGGATGTGGGTGCGAGTGAGGGTGGGACCCTCAGTGACACGTGTCACTGTCAGACAATTTTAAATCCGGAAAACCTGGAACGTCAGCGAGCAGGGAGCTTGTGCGGGTATCGTTAACAGGTCAGTCTGAGCGAATCTCTGGTCAATGCGTGGGCAGGGAAATGCATTTTGCCTCAGTCTCAGCCTATCGGACTTCGCTCAATTGGCAGCACTTTCAACTCCCTGTTAGAACACAGTAGATCGAACCCCTCCTGCACAAGTGTGAGAAGAACATCCGACACTCAGGTGCCCCGCTTTCATGCGACGCCTTTATTAGATCAGAGTTGCTTTATCATTAGAAACTGTCTAGGGGGCAAGAGCGGTCTGCGTTCGAATCCTGGCGCATCCCACGTGTTCCTGTCTATCGCAACTACAAAGACATGAATGCTGCTTAACCGAGTAAAAACACACATACACTCATACACACTCATACACACACACACTCATACACACACACACACTCATATACACACACTCATACACACACACACACACTCATACACACACACACACATACACACACACATACACACACACTCATACACACACACACACTCATACACACACACTCATATACATGCACAAACACACACACATACACACACACACACACTCATATACACAGACACACACACTCATATACACACACATTCATATACACTCACACACACACTCAGACACTCACACACAGTCACTCAGACACACACACTCACTCATACACACACACATACACTCACACACTCAGATATACACACTCATACACACACTCACACACTTGTATACACACACTCATACAAATACACACACTCACACACACACATATACACACACATTCATATATACACACAGTCATATACACTCACACACTCATACACACACACACACATACACACACTCACACTCATACACACTTACCCATATATACACACACACTCATATACACACACATACTCATACACATATACATATACACACACATACTCATACACACATTCATATATACACACAAATTCATATATACACACACACTCATATACACACACACTCATACACACACAGAGACACACACACTCATACACACACACACACAGACACCATATACACACACACTCAGGCACACAGACACACTCATACACACATACTCATGCACACACACACACAGAGACACACACACTCAGACACAAACACTCAGACACACACACTCAGACACACACACATACACACTCATACACACACACACTCAGACACACACACACTCATGCATACACTCAGACACACACACACACATGCACACCACACTCACACATACCTACAGACACACACAGACACACTCACATACCCACACAAACATGCACACACATGCACACACTCATGCACACACACAGACACACACACACACACACTCGCACACACATAGACACACAGAGGCACACAGACATCACACACACACATATGCACATACTCACACACACATGCCCTTACAGACAAACACACATACACAGACTCACATGCGCACACACACAGACACACACCCACACACGCACACACATACACACACACATGCACACACAGACATGCATATACACACACACATGCAGACACACACATACATACACAAACACATACACACACTCACACACAGACAAACACACACATGCACTCATAGGCACATACACAGACACATACCCACACACACAATTAGACACACACACAGACAGACACATGCGGACACACAAACACACACACACACATACATAAACACACACATACACTCACACACTCAGATATACACACTCATACACACACTCACACACTTGTATACACACACTCATACACATACACACACTCACACACACACATATATACACACATTCATATATACACACACTCATACACACACACACTCATATACACACACACACATACACACACTCACACTCATACACACTTACTCATATATACACACACACTCATGTACACACACATACTCATACACATATACATATACACACACATACTCATACACACATTCATATATACGCACAAATTCATATATACACACACACTCATATACACACACACTCATACACACACAGAGACACACACACTCAGACACACACACACACTCATACACAAACACACACACACACACACACAGACACCATATACACACACACTCAGGCACACAGACACACTCATACACACATACTCATGCACACACACACACAGAGACACACACACTCAGACACAAACACTCAGACACACACACTCAGACACACACACACACACACTCATACACACACACACTCAGACACACACACACTCATGCATACACTCAGACACACACACACACACATGCACACCACACTCACACATACCTACAGACACACACAGACACACTCACATACCCACACAAACATGCACACACATGCACACACTCATGCACACACACAGACACACACACACACACTCGCACACACATAGACACACAGAGGCACACAGACATCACACACACACATATGCACATACTCACACACACATGCCCTTACAGACAAACACACATACACAGACTCACATGCGCACACACACAGACACACACCCACACACGCACACACATACACACACACATGCACACATAGACATGCATATACACACACACATGCAGACACACACATACATACACAAACACATACACACACACTCACACACAGACAGACACACACATACACTCATAGGCACATACACAGACACATACCCACACACACAATTAGACACACACACAGACAGACACATGCGGACACACAAACACACACACACACATACATAAACACACACACACACTCACTCATACACACAGAGAGAAGGAGACAGAGAGAGGTAGACAGGGAGCGAGAGACAGAGAGATACAGTGAGAGACAGGGAGAGAGAGAGAGAGAAAAATAGAGAGAGAAACAGAGAGAGATAGAGAGAGGGAGAGAGAGATGGAGGGAGAGAAACAGTGCTACAGAGACAGGGACAGAGAAGACAGAGAGATGGAGTGAGAGATATAGTGCAACAGAGGCAGAGACAGAGAGTGACAGAGAGGGAGAGTGAGAGACAGAGAGAGACAGACCGAGAGAGAGAGACAGACCCGAGAGAGAGAGAGTCAGAAAGACAGACAGACATAGAGAGAGAGAGAGAGACAGAGAGAGTCAGAGAGAAAGAAAGCGTCAGAGAGAGAGAGAGACAGGGAGAGACAAGAGGGATAGAAACCGGAAGAGAGACAAAAGAGAGAGAGAGAGGGAAACAGAGAGTCAGTCAGAGAGACAGACAGAGTGAGAGAGGAAGAGAGAGAGGGAGAGAGACAGAGAGAGAGACAGAGAGACAGAGACAGAGACAGAGAGAGAGAGGGAGATAGAGAGACAGTCAGAGAGACAGAAAGAGAGAGAAGAATAGAGAGAGGGAGAGAGACAGGGAGAGAGACAGAGAGAGGGACAGAGAGTGAGACAGAGAGAGAGAGACAGAGAGAGAGAGACAGAGAGAGAGGGAGACAGAGAGACAGACAGTGTGTAAGAGAGAGACAGAGAGAGAAACAGAAAGAGTGAGAGAGGAAGAGAGAGACAGAGTGAGAGACAAAGTGAGAGTCAGAGAGTGAAAGTGAGAGTGTGAGAGTGAGAGAGAGAGAGTGAGAGTGTGAGAAAGAGAGTGAGTGAGGGAGAGAATGAGAGTGAGTGAGTGAGAGAGAGAGAGCGTGAGTGAGAGAGAGATGGTGAGAGTTAGTGAGAGTGTGAGAGTGAGAGTGAATGAGAGTGTGAGAGTGAGTGAGAGTGTGAGAGAAAGAGTGAGTGAGAGAGAGAGTGAGTGGGAGAGAGAGAGAGTGAGTGTGTGAGAGAGAGAGAGTGAGTGAGAGAGAGAGAGTGAATTTGAGAGAGAGAGAGAGATTGAGTGAGTGAGGGAGAGTGGGAAAGAGAAAGAGAGTGCGAGAGAGAGAGAGAGAGAGAGAGACAGACAGACAGACCGAGAGAGAGACAGACAGACAGAGAGTTAGACCGAGAGAGACAGGTAGATGGAGACAGGGAGTTAGAGATAGAGAGGCAGACAGAGAGAGACAGGGAGATGGAGACAGGGAGATAGAGATAGAGACACAGAGAGAGAGACAGGGAGATGGAGACAGGGAGAGAAAGATAGACAGACAGAGAGAGAGACAGAGAGATGGAGACAGGGAGAGAGAGATAGAGAGACAGACAGAGAGAGAGACGGGGAGATGGAGACAGGGAGAGAGAGAGAGAGACAGACAGAGAGAGACAGAGAGATGGAGACAGGGAGAGAGAGATAGAGAGACAGACAGACAGAGAGACAGAGAGAAAGAGAGGTAGAGAGAGAAAGAGACAGACAGAGAGAGTGACAGGGAGATGGAGACAGGGAGAGAAAGATAGAGAGACAGACAGAGAGAGTGAGATACAGGGAGAGACAGAGAGAAAGAGGGAGAGAGAGAGAGACATAAAGAGAGAGAGATGGAGAGAGAGGCAGTGCAACAGAGACTGAGACAAAAAGAGAGCGACAGGAGAGTGAGAGATGGAGCGAGAGATATATTGCAACAGAGAGAGTAACAGAGAGAATGGCAGAGACAGAGAGAGAGACAGAGAGGGAGATAGAGAGAGAGATAGGGAGAGAGAGAGGCAGAGAGAGAGAGGCAGAGAGAGAGGCAGAGAGAGAGTGACAGAGAGAATGACAGAGACAGAGAGAGAGATAGAGGGGGAGACAGAGAGAGAGAGAGAGGCAGAGAGAGAGAGAGGCAGAGAGAGAGAGGCAGAGAGAGAGATACAGGGAGAGAGAGACAGGGAGAGAGAGACAGAGAGAGATAGACAGAGAGAGCGATACAAGGGAGTGAGAGAGATACAGGGGAGGGGGAGAAGAGAGAGTTAGAGAGATACAAGAGAGAGAGTTGGAGAGACAAACACAGAGGCAGAGACAGAGAGAGAGCGACAGAGAGAGAGTCAGTTTGAGAGACAGAGAGAGAGACACAGAGAGAGAGAGAGAGAGACAGAGACAGAGAGGGAGGCAGGGTGAGAGAGATGGAGAGAGAGAGGGGGAGGGAGAGAGAGAGACATAGAGAAAGAGAGACTGGGACAGAGAAAGAGGGACAGAGAGGGTCGGACAGAGAAGGAGAGACAGACAGATATATAGAGAAACAGAGAGAGAGAGAGAGGGACAGAGAGAGAGGGACAGAGAGAGAGAAAGTGTCAGAGAGAGAAAGAGAGACAGAGAGAGACAGAATAAGAGAGAGAGAGGGAGGGACAGGGAAAGAGAAAGAGAGAGAGGGAGATATATATACAAAGAGAGACAGAGAGAGGGACAGAGAGAGAGTTAGAGAGATAGACAAGAGAGGGTCTATGAGAGACAGACACAGAGGCAGAGACAAAGAGAGACAGAGAGAGAGAGAGACAGACAGACAGACAAAGGGAGAAAGTCTGTTTGAGAGATAGAAAGAGACAGAGAGACAGACAGAGAGAGAGACAGAGAGAGATACAAGATTGTGAGAAAATACAGGAGAGGGAGAGAAGAGAGAGAGACGAGAGAGAGAGTTTGAGAGACAGAGACAGAGAGAGAGCCAGTTTGAGAGGCAGAGAGAGAGAGAGAGACTGAGACACACACACACAGACACACACACAGAGGCAGACAGAGAGAAAGAGGGACAGTCAGACAGAGAGGGACAGAGAGGGAGGCAGGGAGAAAGAGATGAAGAGCGAGAGAGAGACAGAAAGTGTCAGAGAGAGAAAGAGAGACAGAAAGAGAGAGACAGATTGAGAGAGATAGGGAGGGAAAGAGAAAGAGAAAGGGAGAGATATATATAAAGAGAGAAACAGAGAGAGAGACAGGGAGAGGGAGAGGTGGAGAGAGAGAGAGAAACAGAGAGAGAAACAGAGGGAGAAAGAGAGACAGTGAGAGAGAGACAGAGATAGAAACAGAGAGAGAGAGACATATGGAGAGAGTCAGTTTGAGAGGCAGAGAGAGACAGAGAGAGCAACAGGGAGAGAGAGAGAGATACAGGAAAGGGAGAGAAGAGGGAGCGAGTTAGAGAGAGAAACAAGAGAGAGGGACAGGGAGAGAAAGAGAGACAGAGAGGGTGGGATAGACAAGGTGGGGCAGAGGGGGAGAGAAATGGAAGAAGAGAAAGAGAGACAGAGAGAGAGAGTGAGACAAAGGGAGAGAGTCAGTTTGAGAGACAGAGAGAGACAGAGAGAGACAGAGAGAGTGACAGGGAGAGACAGAGAGAGAGATACAAGAGATTGAGATAGATACAGGAGAGGGAGAGAAGAGAGAGAAAGAGACAAGAGAGAGTTTGAGAGACAGACACGGAGACAGAGAGAGCGCAACTGAGAGAGAGCCAGTTTGAAAGGCAGAGAGAAAGACACACACAGAGAGAGAGAGAGAGACAGACAGAGAGACAAAGGGAGAAATCCGTTTGAGATACAGAAAGAGACAGAGAGAGAGACAGAGAGAGAGACAGAGAGAGAGACAGAGAGATACAAGACAGTGAGAGAATACAGGAGAGGCAGAGAAGAGAGAGAAACAAGAGAGAGAGTTTGAGAGACAGAGACACAAAGAGAGCGACAGAGAGAGAGCCAGTTTGAGAGGCAGAGAGAAAGACACACACACACACAGAGAGAGAGAGACTGACAGACAGAGAGAGAGAGACAGAGAGAGACAGAGAAAGGCAGACAGAGGAAGAGAGAGAGACAGAGGGAGAGGGAGAGGAAAAGTGAGAGAGACAGAGAGAGAGAGTTTGAGAGACAGAGAGAGGCAGAGAGAGAGATACAAGAGAGTGAGAGAGATACAGGAGAGGGAGAGAAGAGAGAGAGAGACAAGAGAGAGAGTTTGAGAGACAGACACAGAGACAGAGAGAGAGCCAGTTTGAGAGGCAGAGAGAGAGAGAGACAGAGACAGAGACAGAGACAGAGAGAGAGACAGAGACAGAGAGAGGGACAGACAGAGAGAGCGAGAGAGATGGAGAGAGAGACAGACAGATAGAGAGAGAGACAGAGAGAGAGGGAGGGACAGAGAAAGAGAAAGATATATATATATATATATATATATATACAGAGAGAGATACAGAGAGAGAGACAGAAAGAGAGAGACATTTAGAAAGATAGACAAGAGAGGGTGTTTGAGAGACAGACACAGAGGCAGAGATAAAGAGAGAGACAAAAAGAGAGAGACAGATAGAGAGAGAGAGAGACAGAGAGAGTGACAGGGAGAGACAGAGAGAAAGAGACAGGGAGAGACACAGGGAGAGAGATACAGAGATTGAGAGAGATACAGGAGAGGGAGAGAAGAGAGAGAAAGAGACAAGAGAGAGTTTGAGAGACAGAC